>NC_136491.1:127257993-127370493 GCF_053919585.1 Euprymna scolopes
TCTCTCTAATAAATACCTCCTCCCCCTGCCACCACTTAACACCGTTTGGGGATCGTTCACAAGGAACAGTTGAGAAGAGAACACCGGTTTGGCTTCGTAGTTCTTTCATGTGAAGTTATTTAAAATCACTAAACTAAGCTGCAGTGCTCTGTGGCGTAGTGGTTAGCGTGCTGGACAATTCACATTATATTTTCATGTTCGCGCCGACCTACCGTAGTCGTTTTTTTTTTTTCCTAAACAACTGGAATGGACTTTTGTTGGTGGCCGAACTGTTAACGTTGCAGATGTTTTTTTTTTTTACACTTTATTTTCCTACTTTTACTCATGACTCCGGGTTTGATCCTTCCTACTTACCTACCATAACATTTTTTAAAACTCCCCCCCCCCGTCCCGGAAACAAACACTCGGACAACGCCGGGTACCCCCGCTAGTTGATAAATAAATCTACTTCTCTGCCACGGGCACTGAACCCCTCCTTTTTTTAATAGTATTTTCGGGTGGGTATGCTGACAACAAATATCAGTTAAATTTTGCAAATAGTCCCCCCCCCCTCAAAAAGTGGTGTTTATTCCGGAAGCTGTTGTTACGATGAGGAGGTTGGGGGGGTGATTATAAGGTGGACCTAATCTAAAAAAAAACAAGTTGTTTATGCGCACATAAGCAACTATTTTTTTATTAACTTTTTTTTTTACTTTTTTATTTAAAAATTAGTAAATTTCAATGAATAGAATAATAAATCATTTATCATTAATATGTGTTTTTGGTTTTGTGTTGAATGAAACTTTTTTTTTTCATTACAACAATAATGAACCAATTTAAATCTACCGGCATGCGTTTAAGGGTTACGAAATTATCAATAAATCGTTTAGTTACTAAGCCAACGTCAGTAAATAAAAAAAATGTTACGTGCGCATGCATTAGCCTTGACTGGGGGGGGGGCTAAGGGAGCGCCCATTAAATAATTATGCTGGTCGCCATGGAACTCAGCGCATAGCTATTGGTTCATGTTTTCATTTGTAGCCTTACATCAAGCATGTCTTCATAGATCAAGCATTAAAGAAAAAAGTCAACCATAAGCTAAATGTTTTGGTTTCGATTCTTGGAGATAGCGCACGAGTAATTTTTAAAAATCTTTTTAAATCATTGCTATATATTGGGTCCGATATAATATAATATTAAATATGAAATCTGCATTAATCAAAATATCATATTTATGCGTATTTTGTGACCAGACAAAGCTTAGCGGCCTGCTAGTATATATATATATATATATATATATATATATATATATATATATATATATATATATATATATATATATATATATATATATAACTTACCTGGGTGTAGCTGCCAAGAAGAACAATAACTTTGTGGTTATTTATACTAATAGAGTAAGGTAATTGTTATAAAAACTTTCCTCCTTTGTGAAGAGTACTTCATTCCTTTTTTATGTTACTGTGGTTACAAGACCTGAGAAGAAGCTCGCGAAGAAGATTGTATTTTTTTCGCAACCTCACTTCAGGTTAGCTACTCTCAGTTATATGATTTTTTTTCCCAACAATTTGCGAAAAAAATACACAATCAGTTTAACACAATTTCCTAACGGAACTTTGAACGTCATAGTAACAGCAATTAGTGACACTTCTGGAAATTGTTCAATTACCCTTACAAGGATATGGAAACCTGATACTTCAACTGTGGCAGATTCTAGGGAGCGACACCATAACCAGATTTCCATTCTGAAGATGAAAATGAACGGTGGCGTCGTTTGTCCCGTGGCACAGAGATTATATTTTCTGTATTTCACAGAGAAATTTTGGAACATATCAACGAAATTGAAATCTCCATCTGCAAGTTGCAACTTTCCTGTATCTCCGAAGAGGAAAGAGAGTTTATGGAGTCCGATTGGCTAAGTTACCAGCTGAATATGCGGAAGGAATTAGAAATCTCTCTCTCTCTCTCTCCTGTTACATCCTCCAGAGGCTAGTGGTTATTTGGAGCGACCTTCCCTGCCTTATACGCCTGGACCTTCTATGGATATAGCTCATTCATCATTCACTGTTAGACTTCCTCAGGTCAAGATCACTAGACCAGCGTTCAGTGGTTGTGAAATGGAAAATGATAGAATGAGTTTATACAATTTTTTGTCAAGATTTGAAAATTGTGCGGCAGGCATGGCAAATGATGCAGAAAATTGAACTTTTTAAAATGTTTTCTGTCTGGGAGACCTCTGTTGCTGATTAATCACTTGAGTTGCGTTAATACAAATTATCAGCAAGCACTCACAGTATTAAAAAAGGAATATCTGAATGTTAGTGACATCATTGATAAGATATTCCAAGATGGTGATGTCTTGCACTGCTTGGGTTCCTTGAGTTCTGACAGTTTGGATTGTCATTTGAGACTGACTCTTCTTGGAGAATGTGAGCAAATATACAGAGAGGTGAAATTGGACGTGGACTTAGGGTCTGGTCATGTGGGGCACTTTCTGGTGCTGGTTGCCAACATATGGGACCTATCTTTATATTTAATAAATTGGCACTTGCTGTTGGAAGAGTTTAAACGAACTGGATGTTCTCTGGCTGGGTAATTCGAGTAGGGCACTGATTTCGTGGCTATAAGTAGAATTATGGGTCTGGATCCGGTGCAACATTTGGGTCCCTTACATTTGGTTCCTTGTTTGGGGGGTCGGGCTTTCTCTGTTCCTGCTGGTTTGATTCCCTTTGGTGAGATAGACTCTTTTTTTCTTACAAATCCTGCCCTTATTTTAAGAGATTCTACTTTGTTCAGTTCAGTAATGGAGAATACTCCCCAAGTGGAATCGTCGCATGTTTGCTTCGTCCTCGAAGCTGATCCTACCTACGCAGACCCCTGAGTGAATGTTTTCCCTTTCAGCAATGTGGAAAGAGGATTGGAGAAAATGTTCAGCATTGAGTCGTTGGGCATTCGGGACGGAGAAGAGATTTCAGGATATATCAGGGTATGATTCATCGATTTCAGGAATCTATAACATTCAGGGATGGGAAATATCACATGCAGTTACCCTGGCACGCAGATAAGCTGGCTCTTGTTCCTTCAAATCATGCTATTGCTTTGCAGATTTTGAATCGTGTGGTTAGGAGCCTGGAAAAAAGGGGCTGTACCAAGAGTATGTAAATGTGTTTCGTCAGCAGCAACAGGAGGCCATCATTGAGGAAATACAGGTGGGTACTCAAAATTTTGTGGATTATGTCTGGATACCCCATCGGCCTATTTTCAAGACAGATCCAGCAGCTACCACTAAATCAGGCCTGTAGTTAACTGTAGCTTGAAGGTCGGTGGCTCTGCTTCTCTTACCAAGGCTGCCTACTCTAGTGTTAATATGACAGAAGATATGTTGGACTTGTTGATATCTCTTAGATCGAATAAATTTGTCCTGCTTGCGGACACCAGGAAAGCTTTCTTGATGGTTTGCCTTGCACTGGAGGCAGACAAGAACAGGTTCTGTTTTTTTTTTGTTAAGGATGGTAATCGCCTTCGATGTTTCCGCTATGCCACTCTGATTTTCGGATTTACCTCGAGTCCCTTTATATTGGGGAGTATCCTGAATTTCATGCAGCCCAGTATCCGTTTGATGAATGTCGAGTTGCGATGGAGAACCAATTCTATGTCGACAACCTGGTGGTGACTGAGTCTGACTCAGCAAAGCTTGTAAGGCTGTATTCTCAGGTTAGGACGCGTTTGCAGGAAGGTGGATTTGTGGTACAGTCATGTAACTCAAACTGCGACAGTCTTAGGGATGAGATGAGGAAAGATGGTACATTGAGAACTCATGAGGTCGGATGGGAGATGGTGGTCGGGTACCGGTATGATCCTATTTCAGAAAAGCTCCGCACTGCCTCTATTAAGTGTGATGCGAGTGCAAATACTAAGATGCAAATCCTTTCGGAATCGGCTAGGGTATTTGATCCCTTATCTCTGCCCCGTGAGTAGGATTTGGGTGGGAGAATTGTGGAAGCGAGGTGTGAAATGTGATGAGGAAGTCCCTCCAGAGGTTCAGTCTTCTTGTAGGAACCTGGCAGAAGACTTATCAAAATTGAGTGACATACATTTCTGCAGACAGGCCCATGACGGGAACCAACCTGGAGAGTTGTATCTGTTTTGTGACGCTTCTAAAGAAGCATATGGATTTGCAGCCTACTATGTTCAGGACAACAATTCTGCATTGATCTTCGCCAAAGCACGAGTTGCTCCAGTGAAGGATAAGACATTGCCAACTTTAGAACTAATTGCGGTATTCCTTGCTCTGAAGTGTTTGCCCATTATCTTGATAGGATGCAAGAGTGCTGCCCTTCTAGGTTGTGTGTGGTAACAGATACACAAGTAGTACTGTCATGGATTTTGTCAGAAACGATGACTAGTAAAAGTATCGTTGCTAGAAACAGGCTGAAGGATGTTTTGCTAATGAGCCTGGACATGGAAACCAACTACGGAATCAGGCCAACCTTCAGGCATGTTTCTACCACAGAAAACCCGGCTGACTTAATCACTCGTGGATTAACGATAAGGAAGTTCCGAGACAACTTTGACTTTTGGTACCATGACCTTTCTTGGTTGCACGGTGGGGTCTTGACTTGGCCGGACCAGGAGTTGCCCTGTCTTGATGAGAGGTTTCAGCAGATTGTTCGTTCGTCAACAAATTTTGCTGCGAGTGTGGATGAGGAGTGTACTTCGGATATCTCCATGCGGAAATTCTCAACGTTTACCCGTTTGTTGAGGGTGACTTCTTTGGTCTTCCGATTCATCGGCTTGATGAGGAAAAGGGAAGACAACTACAACAAGAATGCCGCAATTTACTTAATAAAATGTTCGCAGCAGCAGGAATTTATGGCTGAGTTGAATTACCTGCAAAATTCTGTGGTAAAGCCTGCACCTAATCGAGTTCGGGCACTTGATCTTTTTCTGGATGAGGAAGGGTATATCCACTCTCATGGACGGCTTGACAGGTCTTCTCAGGTTTCTTATGAAGTTAAGAATCCTTTGTTACTGGGCAAGAATCATCACCTGGCCCGACTTGTGATATTAGACTGCCATCTTAAATGTTCCCATCTGGGTATAGAGTCAACCTTAACAGAATTGAGATGTCATGGCTGTTGGGTACCTCAAGGGAGGCAGGCAGTCAAAATGCCCTGAATTCCTGCACAAAGTGTAAAAGATACAATTCTAGACCGATGCTGCCTGGGAACATGGCCAATTTACCAACTTCTCGTGTCGAATTTGAGGTTCCTTATAGGAACACTGGAGTGGACTTCAAGGACATTTTTGGGTGAAGGAGGGTAACCGTGAGAAAAATGTATCTGTCGTTGTTCACTTGTTTGAGTGTAAGAGAAGTGCATATAGAGGTGGTGCTAGACATGAGTATATTGTCCTTTTTTCAGGCACTAGTCAGATTTACTAATGCACATGGTGTTCCAGAGTCGATTCTCAGCGACAACGCAAAAAACCTTTCTGGGTAGTGGAAGACTGTTTAAGCGCCTTTGTCTTCTCCAAGACTACCAGGCCAAGTTTGGGTCATGTAACATTAAGTGGGGGACAATTCCACTATTGTCCCCTTGGGTTGGAGGAGTATGGGAGCGTAGAATCAAGACTTTAAAATCTTGCCTATACAAAGTTATTGTTAGGGGTAAGGTAGATTATTATACCTTCCTAACTATTGTCTCAGATATTCAGCGGGCTGTAAACAACAGGCCCCTTACTTATCAAGAGTCTGCTGACAGGCAACCAATGGTTATCACAACCAATATGTTTATTGGACCCAATAAAAGCTCTGGTCTATTGTTACTATTGGGAAGAGATGATCTCTCCACCATGGTTCCTCCCAACCGAAGAAGGTTGATAGAGACGGTTGGATTACGAGATGAATGGTTGTCAAGATTTAGAGAATTGATCTTAGAGGAAGGATGCCAGGAAGATCTCAGATACGATTCCAGAATCGCATTAAAAGAAATGATGTAGTTTTGGTCAAGAGCCCTTTAAAACCACGACCCATTTGGATGTTGTGTACTATACTTGAGGTTCTCCCAGGACAAGATGGAGTGGTGAGGACAGCTCGTGTCAGACAGGGCGATGGTTTGGTGAACGTCCATTCGTAAAATAATTTATATCCAATAGAAATTTCGCAATCTGATGAAGATCTTGAGGAAAGTGAACCGAGTCAGGCGGGTGCATCGTCGCCTGTTGCTGCAGGTAGCAGTCAAAACCAGGAATCCTCTGGTTAATTTTCGGAAGGAGATCGCACCATTTGGTTGTGTCCTACCTGCAATAGACCTCCAGGGAACCAAGATATGATATGCTGCGATTCCTGTGATGAGTGGTATCATTTTGAGTGTGTTGGATTGACTTGGCTCCACCCGCTACCCAGAAATGGTACTGCAAAGAGACAAAGGGGTAGACCTAATCTATTACCTGCTTAATATGAGTAGTCTTGGGTATGACTATGAGCTACAACCGACAGCAGAGCCTTGGCTAAGAGACAGAATGAGGGTACCCTCAACCACTTTTACCTCCAGGTGGCCCTTGACTGAGGCCTAACACCTGTTAGTCCCCCTGCAGGGTTACGCCGACTTAAAGTTTTATATATATATATATATATATATATATATATATATATATATATATATATAAAATGTACTTATTTTTTACTTTTTTAATTTTTTTATTTTGTTGGGAGAGTGTAGCTTACCTGGGTGTAGCTGCCGGAGGTGAGGATGCTCTTCCAACAGCAAAGAAGAACAATAACTTTGTGGTTATTTATACTAATAGAGTAAGGTAATTGTTATAACAGCCTTCTTCCGTTGTGAAGAGTACTTGATTCCTTTTGTATGTTACTGTGGTTACAAGACCTGAGAAGAAGGTTGCGAAAAAGATTGTATTTTTTTCGCAACCTCACTTCAGGTTAGCTACTCTCAGTTACATGATTTTTTTTCCAACAATATATATACATATGGCGATTTAGCTACACAGAATATTCCGCGTTTCATCCACGCTAGGACTCATCAGGCTTATGGATGAAACGCGGAAAATTCCGTGTAGCTTAATCGCCATATATATTTTATAACTTACTACCAAGTTCTACCTACGTATTGAGCACTGTTGAAGTAAATACTTAAAGTTTACGCATAAATTTATACTTTCGTATATTAATTTATGTGATTAAATGAAGTATATATATATATATATATATATATATATATATATATATATATATATATATATATATATAAAAGAAAAAGTTTTAATAGCATATATGTTAAAAATATTCTGGAGCAAAAAAAAAAACTAGATCCAATATCAGGAAAGTCCTTGTTATTGTTTTCAAGGTAAGTTTGAGTGGTATTAATAGTAAACGTAATGCAAAATTCATTACAGGACTCGAACCCGTTATCATTGTCATACACTTTTTCTACTTCACAAGGGCGAAGTTAGACACACTACGCTATGTAGTCAGTCCACTCTCTTATTAGCTGCTACACGGAAGTATAAAGGAGAGCGCCATTCTCGTGATTACTGCATTTGTCATTGATTCCCTCCCTTTAAAATGCTGAATGTTTTATAAGTGGCATCAAATGCCATTTTTTTAAGTCTGGTTCAAGTCAACCTAGGATTGAACCTCAGCCTTACGGACCATTAGCGCACACTCTTACCATTATTCCATTATTCAACAAGGTATCGGTTTCTTATGTGGGTAAACTCCAACTTTCCCTTATGTGGCAATCTGGATTGAGACAAAAGTAAAAACTTGCCTGATTAAACCTTCACTGACTAAAAAGAAAACAGATGCAACACTGTGATCCTGCCCGAAACACAATGCTAGTTATTAGATCTGGTAAAAAGTATGCATACGGCTTAATCTCGTTGAGACATCGATTCTCAGTATATCACTGAAGTTAAGCACGTGTAGTTTGGTCAGTACCAAATGAGGGACAGTTTGTGAATAACAGACACTGTATGTAGGAGGATATGGACACCTTCCTGCAAAAACTGCAGAAGCCTTACACCATCATCTTCCCTTCCGGGTATATACTAGCGACTGGAGACCGCTTGTGAATTCAATATTCTCATGATATTTCCGTTTGTGGAGGAAGCTGATTCAACCCAAGTAGAATGAATGCCGCTTTGGTTCGATAACGATATATTAAAAAAAATAACGATATTAACATTATCTCCAACTTACTGAATGCCTATTACATTATGGATTTTTCGCAGGTGACCCTGTAAAGAGAGGGATTCGATGGGTTACACATACGCAAATTAATTCTATTTGAGAAATGCGAGGCTTTCTACCATTGTCCATTGAAATGCATTTGACCAGAAATATGTGAGAGAAATATCGGCCAAAGAAGTAGAACAATAGTCAAATGGGAAATATAAGCATTCCGGAATGTAAGAATGTTTATATAAATCGACAACAGAAAGCGAACACCAGAGAGAGAGAGAGAGAGAGAGAGAGAGAGAGAGAGAGAGAGAGAGAGAGAGAGAGACAGAGAGAGAGAGAGAGAGACAGAGAGACAGAGAGACAGAGAGACAGACAGAAAGACAGAGAGACAGAGAGACAGAGAAAGAGAGAGAGAAAGAGAGATATAGAGAAAGAGAAATAGAAAGAGAAGGAGAAAGAGAAAGAGAGAGGGAGGGAGAGAGTTAGTCACAGAGCGAGGACAAACTGACACTTTCTTCACTGCCAAATATCCACATCCCCGCCACGCGCTTTCACTGAGTTCAAAACCATTATACTAATATCTAAGAGGAACACAATATTTTATAACCCAAATGATATGTGGTTTATTTTTCTGCCAAGTGTATATATCGAGACAGTGACAAAAGTTGATTTTTGGAAATTATATAAACTAAAAACACATTGGACGACCGGCTGCAGCGAATATATAACACTAGACACTATCCCTGAGTGTCTAACGTCTCTCTCTACAGGGATTTGTCAGGACAATCTAGTAAACCTTGATTAAATATTAAAAAAGAACACAAATAAGGGCTCCTTAATATAAATAACCTACACTTATTGTAACAAGGAATCACGCATCTTCTTCAAGTTGTATTACCTGAAGATAAATTATTGTCCTGAAATCCAGTAAGATTAAAAGACCAAAAGAAAAATATACTATAACGTAGTTAACCGGTCAATACGTTGGAGGAAAATTAATATTTCTAACTTCTTTCTAAACTCAACGCTTGAGAGATAAAAGAGAACTGTAATGCAACACTCGAATATTTATGCATCTAACATAGAGATAAAACATTAGGTTCAGAAAGGTGCTCATTGACTCTTGAGAACTTCGACTGGAGAAAAATGAAACACTGCATATTACACTTAGATTCGCTGTCGAAGAACGTGTTTGCTCTACTGACACAAACGAGATTTATGAAGAGATCATTTCAGTGATTAAAATGATCATGAAATTGATCTCAGCTACGATGGCAGCTGTTCAACATCAGAAAGCAACGCACGTTGATTTATAGCGAAAGAAAATAAAAACATTTGGAAATTTATTTACTATCAAAAAGGTTTCTTATATGGTTTGATTTTTAATCGATACGTTCTCACATTTAGTTTTTGGGCCTATACCAATATTTTTATCATCCAACATGGCACACGTATTTTCCTCTCCCAATTATGGATACGCGGGCCGAAAGTAATCGACTTTAGTAAATAAAACAAAAATGATGCACAGTGAATTATTATTATTATTATTATTATTAATTATTATTATTATTATTATTGGAAGTTTTAGAAATTTTGTACAAACATTAAACATGATATGAGTAAAAAAGTAACAGAACGAACTTTCCGGAAAAACTCCGGTTGCCTCCCCATGGGTGCCTTTCGGGTTAAAATGACTAAAATTGACACTTTGTGCCTATTAAAAAAATGATGCCTTCAATTTTTATAAAACTTTCTGAAAAGTTGTAACTAACTGATTTCTATATAATTTTGCTTGTCTATACATCGCGATAACTCTTGGGTTTGCCCCAGGGGCTCTTTTAGAGCTAATAAAAACACTCCATTATTGGAACTATTTTACCATGTTTGATAAGTCCTTGGATACATTTTAGGCTAAATGGTGGGAACAAATGATGGACTTAGTCATTTCTTTTTTTTTGCATAGTGCAGAACTCAAATTTACATATGCTAATGCCTAAAACTGCACCGTTCATTTTCTGGGGACTTTTAGGGCAAAAGGGGGGACAAATGCAAGTTCAGCATTTCTTTTATGCATCGTTCACTGTGCACTCACTGGGGATCATGCATGCTTCACTTGTCATTATTGTTATTTTTGTACTCACTAGGAGTTTTAGCACAGGCCAACATAAAAGAGTCGCTGTCACTTAGATTTCTCTGCCAACAGGTTGTTGACAGAGGAATCTAAGTGACAGCAACTCTTCCCAGATTTCCGGTACTCTTCACCTTTTTCGATAACCTTGGATTTGCCGTATCGCACCAGCCGTTTACCATTGATTTATCATTGGCAGAAGCTATTGGTCTTCACTGGAATTTATGTGGCAATAAGCCTCCCCAGGCCCCAGTGCTTATCGCATGGAGGTAGGGTTAGTGCTTTCCCTTCTGTCTTTCCATCCTCCTTGACCTTTTACGACTATGTCGCGTGGTGCCTGTTAATGCCGACACTACATTTGGGGAGGGAGCGTATTTATCTTACAATTTTACAGTTTCAGTTTTCTTGGTTTCATGTGGTGTTTTCTATTTTTTTGTTTTACTTTTTGTTGCAGTTTCTATATGTCCAGTTCCTGATGTGAGGCGGCATGATGTGGCTCTCACTTGAAACCACACCAAAGACCATAATCGTGGCTGGAAATTTTGCTGTTGTCACCCTGAGTATGTCCCTGCTAGTTGTGGCAAACCAGCGATGCATTTGTTGTCATAACTCGGATCGGTAGAGAGCATGAGTTGTACAGCAGCGAATTTCCGATCTCCCTCGTTGAACATTGTGTCACTTTCAAACATAATAAGAAGGCTCCTATCGCTCTTTTGATTTGTACACAAATGGCCAACTAGTAGATGGCCTGTAACAACAACAACAAAAAAAGAAAACCGGTTTTCATAAAACGGAAATGGTATCATGTCGCCTTTTCTAGGGCGATAATTATATATATATATATATATATATATATATATATATATATATATGCAGGCTGTGAGACCACCTAAAATTCATTTTTCCCTAAATAAGCTAACTTCTCCTGCTTGACGTATTACAACTTCCATCTTATAAAATAAACGCGATTTTTTATCGGCTGTGCGCCAACAAAATAGATGATTGTCATCAACACATATCGAACCTCTGCCTCTGTTTATTCTTTAGAGTTAATTTGCTTTGAATATCGTTCCCTTTGCCACGTTGCGGAAGGAGGACTTTTCCCCAACCCCCGGCCAGATGGAGCGAAAATTCAGTTGGAATGAATTATTAGCACGTTTATCACTGTCCAATTTCTTTTTTTATCGCAGGCCCTGTCACCATTTTGATTTTTTCCCTTCTCTGTGTATTATTTTCTATAAAGCTGAATTTCCGATGATATTTCGACCCCCACCCCCTTTCACGTCTCTTTCTTTGTCTCTATTACTTCCTCTATCTTTCTACCGTCTTTTTATCCATCGACCGCGTTGCTACCTATTTTCTCAATATACCAAACCTTTACTGATTTTTATCGTGTCCGTTCAATTTATCTTCGTTATTTATCTCATTCAATTTCTGTTTTATATGTATTTACATATTGCTTCACTATAACACTCTTTATCTGTATCCTTATTTCCTCTCTCTCTCTCTCTTTCTATTAATCTCTCTCTATTAATCTCCCCCTCTCTTTTATATATACATATATAATATGCATATATATAATATAATATGTATAAATACATGTATATATATATATATATATATATATATATATATATATATATATATATATATATATATATATATACTAGCTGTACCCGGCCACGCGTTGCTGTAGCTCAGTTTGTTAAAATGGAACACATGTGAAAGTAGAGAAAAGTTTGATTCTTTTTTTCAAGAGAATGTACAAATTATTTTTTTTTTAACAGATGTTAAGAAAAACAAAAAAAAAATACTTCCATCATTAATTATGCAAAAAAATAAATAAAATGTTGATTTAGTGTTTCAATATGCTTATAAATTACGATAAAACTTGCTGAGTATGCCCTGTTTTACGGTTGTTGTAAAAATGGAACGGAAACTTAAATTTCGCTTCATTTTAATCTTTCTTGTTTTTTTTAATTGTGCCCCCCCAAACGAATATAATCAAAACAGTAACATTCAACAATTGTACTTTATGTATATAAAACACAAAATGGGTGTTTGTATTACTGTACATGTTACATTGAATAAAAACACGAAAAATATATCCAGTTTGGTAGAAAAGTAACTTATCTTGCCTTTGATAACATTTATTTGTTATATATTTCTTTTTAGACAACTTTTTCGAATCTATGTGTACAGTAATACAAACCCCACAAAATATTTATTTAAAAAAAAAAGTTAATAACGAAAGGGAAATAATTCCATTTTTAAACGAAAAAGTCCGTTTACCTAACTTACTAGGTAATTGAGGTTGCTGACAACGAATCTGATAGTCAAACTTGGAGCAAATTTACCGTTTGCATGGTATTTACCCCTGAACCCACGAACTTCTTTCCACTATATTGCAGCTTCCGTTTATGCTACGCGCATACACGCTGTAGCATAAACGACGGCTTCACCAAGCAAACTACGTTGGGGGGAGGGGATTTTTTTTTCCAGGACATAGAATTTTCTAATTTTCAAAAATACATTATAGCGCTTTTTGGGTGGAAAATTTAAAATTAGCTGAAAAAGAAATAAAATAAGAAAAGGAAAGCACACCAAGTTGGAGTAGGGGGGTAATTTATCTGTTTTTTTTTTTTTTACCTGAAACATCGAATTTTCAAATTTTCCGTAAGTAACGCACCGACATTTACCAATTAGAACACCATTTAACATTTTCCGAAGATTTTACTTTGTACATTGGGGGCGCGAGCGGGGGGGGATGTGATGTTGGCGCGCGCGCGCCCCAACATCACCCCCCAAACAAATTAGAGTGGTCGGTGTTCTGTAGTAGCGTATCTGGATATTTACCAAAAAAAATATTTAGGTTTGGCTATAAATTCTTAAACTCATTTCACCCTAAATAATTTAGGTGACTGAAATAGGACTCTAATTGAATCTTTAATTTTTTGAATAGTATGTGAGAAATTCATTTTTCTTCGAGTTATATTGAACGCATTAATACGGACTTTAAGGGCTTTTTTCGTAATGTTACTGTAAAAATTATTTTTTATTGTTACAAATTACGATGCTTTTAAAAAGCAAAAATAAATTCTTGCGTTTTTTATTTACTACTGAAAACCATAACTTTAGTAAATGTATTTTTTGTTTACACAAAATAAAACATTTTCACTAAGAGTTAAGTAAAAATAATTAGTTAATTATATTCTACGATCATTATTTGAAAAATACTGCAATTTTCATTAAAATTCGTTAATTTCCTGATTTTTGGTGAATTTTTAAGTAAAGGGAGGAGTCAAAATGTGTATACACTTTGAGCGTCGGCATTCATTTTTCGACCACGTGTGGTTAATTTAAATTAAAGTTCAATCACATGGTTACATTATCAATAATCATGTAATTAAACCCATTGAAAATTTACCGATATTGTAAACACATTCTGTAGTGTTTTTTTAGTGATGCAATGTTGTCAACTGAGATTTAAAAAAAAACCCGCGAGATCAGGAGAAAGAAATGTCCAGAAAATTGCTAGATTTTTAACTTATCGTCTGAAATTTTCAAAAATCGCTAATCCCCCCCCCAAAAAAACTCCATAATGTTCCGTGTTTTTTTTGCTGTTGTTTCTTGCTTTTTACACTTTTAGATCGTATTTTGAACTAAACTTCGGAGGTTGGAATGCCTCCCCCCACCTAAAATGTACTTGAAAAAATCGATTTTATAGTGAGATTTAAGAATGGTTAGTTGAAAAAAAGGTGTAAAACAAAACAAATAATCAATAAATAATTGTTACCAAAGGCAATAAATGCTACTTTTTTTTTACTTACATGAATGAGTTTATTTTATGATTTAAAGTATGTTCAAGCGCTTTTTATTTTTTAATGCGGGTGCGTGGGTGCCAAATACCTCCAGATTTTCTAGAATTTCCCGCTAGATTGTAAACGAAATCTCCAGATCTAGCAGGGAAACCGCTAAATTGTAACACTGGTCACGTGACAGGAAGCGGTAATAAATAATTGTCCCTAAATAAAAAAATGGTCTCTCGGTACAAAGAAATCCACCTATTTATCATAGAAAAATTAAGTATAATGTTATAATTAAAAAGAAATATATAAAAACACACATGGATATAGTAAACATATTATACCAAAACGTGGAAGCCATCCGTCGAGTGGTTTTTTTTAGACAATTAATTCCGAACGAACCAACAGTTACATTTTTATATATATAGATATATATAATATAAATAATATAGTATCGATGGAGATCCTTAGCTGTGGTAATAGCAGTTCATCTAAGAAAAGTAAAACTGACACAAAACCGATTCCGTTCCGATGATGGTCCCGATAACCTCACTGTTACAGTAAAAAGCTAACTGATCAGGTTGAGCTTCCGCGCTGGGTAAAGACTACATATTTAAAAGCTAGTAAACTATGCCTAAGATATTTAGAGTCGTATGTGAAAAATCATCTTATTCAATGTGCAATTAGACAATCCATACCTCACTAAAAAAAACAACAAATAGATTGTAGGTTATGCAAGTTCAATTCAACTGTAAAGAAAGCCATGCACGGGTTTATTTAAGTTTTCTGTTCTCTCTTCTGTGTATTTATGAAAGCACAAGCGTCTAAAAATCTACTCGGGCTACTTTAAAGTGGGCCGCTTAATCTGAAACAAATTGATTGGAGAAAGATTAGATAGATTTGGGCTACTTTTAAATGGGCCACCGTGTGTGTGTATATATATATATATATATATATATATATATATATATATATATATATATATATATATATATATATATTATACACTAGCGGCCAAAAATTTGGGGCAGTTTTTTTTTCAATTTCTCCAGAACATTCAAGAGGAGGGGGATTACAACTAAACTTACACATAATTAACATATCGCTTATATTGATACACTGTATTAATTACACTTCTTTATAAAGGATAGAAAAAAGTTATGACCATTTACATTTTTTTAAAAATTAAAGTGACCAAAACCGTGGGACAAAGCAAAGAAAATAATTTATTATGGACTGTGTAGTCAGTTTTTCCACTTTTCTAGGTACGCAAATGACGAATAAATTGATTACGTCACTTTGTAGTCATTGCAGCCGGTTTCACCATCATTATAACACCTAAAATATATGCTCCCGTAAAAAAAAATCAATTATTAAACTTCATGGGGAAAACCATTCAATACGGAAGGTAGCTGATGACTTTAAGCTTTCGAAAAGTACCGTTGAAAGAGTTATAAAGGGTTTAAAAAATACTGGGAAAATTCTACCACTGATGAAAAATTGCAGACGTGGAATAACTTCTTCTAGATAAGATCAATTGATTAAGAAAATAGCATTGAACGATAGGTTTCAGACAGCTGCCAGCATTTCTCGTGAAAATGCCTGTCCATCTACAATAACACAAATAATAATAATAATAATAATGATAATAATAATAATAATAATAATAATAATAATAATAATAATATTTCTTCTAACAGCCATCCTAATACTAACAACACTCATTATCCCCTCCAAAATAGTCCTCATACAATCATTGTTCCACAATTTGTTGAACACTATGAACAAAATTCAAACTATTTAACTCATACAAATCAGCAAATTAATATTAATACCAGACCTCGAGCTTTTAATAAAGTACATACATATATCGGCGCTACTTCAACATTAATTAAGAAAAGAATATCAAACCACATTTCTTCTTTTAACAACAATAATTCTAATAAGAGCCAAGGAACTTCTCTAACCACTTAAATGAAAAAAACTTAACTCTAACAATACCCCCTTCTCAATCAAATGGACTATCATAAAAAGATAAGTCTTATACTCCAGGCTCTAAGTCATGTCGCCTCTGCACAACCGAAGCTATAACTATAATTATCCCCCCCCTCAAAGTAACAATATAATAAATTCTAAAATCGAACTGATCTCTTTCCGCAAACATAAGTCCACAGTTAATTATGGTAATTTTGAAATTACATAGTTATTACTTTAACCTTTCAGATAGATATATAATTCTTCTTTAACTTTATCGTTTTTTTCTACATACTTTCTTAATACTTTATAACTTAATCCATTATTTTACTTCTTTATTTCTTCTTTGTGTGGCCGGTTTTTATCTGCAATTTCCGTCTTAGTTTTTTAATATTCCTATCTACCAACACATCTATATTCTGCATGTATATTTACTTATATTTTACTATATGCATTTACTTACATACTCACTTGCTTTATCCTGAATTGCCGATACCGGCCATCCTCTCCCTTAAAATGTTTTTTTTTTATTTTTTTATTTTTATATTTTATTATTTATTTATTTATTATCTATTTTTTATTTTTTATTTATTTATTAATTTATTTATTTTTTTCCATTTAGTGTCTTTTAGCAACTCTTGCTGACATTTTCTTAAGTCATAACCTGTACATTTCAGTGGACCTATTTTTTGCCTTATATTTTTTTCGTGCCTTTTAACATCCTTTTTGTCTGGGTCATTTTGACATTTTTTCTTCTATCTTATATTTAATTCTATCACCATTTAATTTTTTTTCCTCTTCTTCTTTCTTGATCTTTCTTATTATGTCTCGACAGTCGTGTGAAAAGCGTATCTTATTTTTCTTTTATTAATATTATTGGACTTTTTCCCTTTTCTCTTCTTTGTAAATATTTGTGAATTATTCCCTGGAATTCGGCCTTTTGAATTATTTTGGACCATCTTCCAATTACGTGATTTCCTTGGATTTTACTTGTGCAAATGGAAAGTCAATTAACTTTCTTGGAGTTATATTTTTGGATTTTACCGTCATTGGATTATTTACCTTTCACCAGACTATCCATTCACGTGTAAATACCTTTTTCTTCACTATATTCTCTCTGCTTCACTTTTTGTTATCAAGTAAGATCTTTAACGTACTTGTTGTTTCATCAAATACTTTTATATGCAAAATCCGATTCCGCATTTTGCTAATTCCTACCCTCTTATGAGAAGGAAAGTTTTCCTCGAAACTCCGCGGATTAAGGACTATCCACTTTTCAAGTGTTTCCTTTTCAGATTAAATATGTTTTTAACTCTTTTACAAAGTATTTTTAACATGCTTTATTGACTGTTTTGTTTATATATATATATATATATATATATATATATATATATATATATATATATATATATATATATGCATTAATGTGTGTGTGTATTTGTGTATGTGTATTTGTGTGTGTACGTCTGTGTGTGTGTACATGTGTATGTGTGTGTATAATATATATATAAAATCTTATATATAAACGGCTATATGTCTGTCTGTGTCCATATTTTCAAACTCTATCTCCTCCGAAACTAAACGTTGCAGTTCGACACTGGGTGCCTCAAATGATTGGAGTTTTTCCGCACCCTTCTTTTATGGGGGTTTAATCAGTTAAAATAGTTTATAAGTACTCAAAAATAGCTTAAAATTAAAAAAAAAATCGTTATACATTCTGTACATTTATCTTATTTTTTTTTAAATTTAAATTTTAAATTTTTTAGCAGTTCACGTACGTGTCACATTGATACAGTAGAAACAACACCGGCTCGGAACGCTATAGTTTCGATTTCGATTCTAGCTGATGGTGCCATCCCCCCTTTTTTTACTTTTTAAATCACAACATTATAATAATATATACGAAATAAAAAAATGTAAATATGTTAAGCATATTTTACGCCCTGGCAAAGCCTCACCCAGTGCTAGTCTTATTTGTCTGTCTGTCTGTCTGTCTCTATGTATTGACACACTATCTCTCCCGAAACTAAAAATAGTTGAGCGGTGCTAGGGGCCTCAAATGATTAAATGTCCTATGGATCGTTCTTTATGAGTCTTTAATCGGTTAAAGGGATCCAAAATGGGTCAAAATTGAAAAAAAAAATCGTTATATATTTTGTACATTCATTTTAGTTTATTTTTAATTCTTAATGTTGAAGTGGTGCATATGCGTGTCTCGCTGGTACAGTAGTAACGTTACCCGCATTGAATGCTACTGTTCCGGTTTCGATTCTACCTGATAGCACCCTAGTACGTTTTTTTTCTTTTTTTGCTTTTGAAATCACGACTCTATAATACGAAAATATATATATACGAAATCTGGACAAATTAAAACATCATATTTAAGCGTATTTTACGCCAGGGCAAAGCCCTACTCCAGCTTGTCTAATATATAAAAGACTATATATCTGTCTGTCTGTCTGTCTGTCTGTCTGTCTATCTCCATATTTCCAAACTGTATCACTTCCGAAACTAAAAGTCGCAGAGCGGCGCTAGGGACGTCAAATAATTAGATTTTTACGGCCTGTTCTTTTATGGGTCTTTAGACGGTTAAAATAGTTTTTAAGAAGTCAAAATGGTTTACAATTGAAAATCTGGACAAATAAAAATATCATATTTTAGCGTATTTTCTGACCCCCCCGCATGTCTAATATATAAAGGCTATATGTCTGTCTGTCTATCTAGATATTTTCTAACTTTATCTTCTCCGAAACTAAAAGTCGCAGAGCAGCACTAGGAGCGGCAAATGATTAAATGTTTTACGTATAGTTCTTTTATGGGTCTTTAACCGGTTAAAATATGTTTTAATGGGATCAGCCAGGTCCAAATGAATAAAATCCTTCAGAATGTACAATTTGCTCTCATACCATAACTAGAGGTAGGGTGTAATTGTTCATACTTTTTTCTAAGACACGTAATGAAATGAATTCAAAAGAACTGTGATCTGCTACACCGATACCTAATTTTGTTCATGTAACTATCTGGTTAACAAGTAAGTTCTTGCTGTTTTTAACTTTTAAATTCAGATGAAAATATCCCGGCTCAAACAAAAATTTATTGATCGAAATAAGCACCGCTAGAGTCAGCACATTTTTGCCAACGCAAAAACAAGTGTATTTATGTCAGTAACGTAAAAATCTTGTGTTCTGCTGGCAATGAAGTCGCTGAAGGAGTTTCTAATATCAGTTGTGGTTTTTGAAGCATTTCTCACGCATAAAGTTGTTCAGATGCTTGAAAACTTGGTAATCGCCAATGAGGCAGAGTTTCGAAGCACAATTCGTTCAACTTCTGCAAGGTCGGGCATTGTCATGGATGAGAATTGGGCTTTTACTGTTGACTAAGGCTGTGTGTTGTTATCGAAGTTTCTGATGCATTTCATTTATTTGTTTGCAGTACTTTTCCGCCGTAATGGTTTCATTTGCATTCAAAAAACTGTAATGAATGAGACCGGTCGCAGACCACCAAGCAGTCAGCATTACTTTTTTTTGGTGCAGCTCTGGCTTCGGGAAGTGTCGTGGAGCTTCGTCGGCGTCTAACCACTGAGCTGGGCGTAGCCAGTTGCCGTTACGAACCCACTTTTCATAGCAACTCAAAACCTGGTCGAGAAAAAGGTGGTTCTTGTTGCGTAAAAGAAATAAAGATGGTAGTTTATAACGGCGTTTTTTTTTAGTTGTCGTTTAGTTCGTGAGGCATCCGTTAATCATTTTTTTTGTATTTCCAATCCGTCTCAAGTGGTTAGAAATCATCGTATACATTACGGTTAATTCAGAAGAAAATTCCCGACATTTGTGCGTGGATTAGGTTCGACTAAAGCTCTTAACTGATCATTGTCAACATCCGATAGCAGACCACTACGCTCATTATCTTCAGGACTCTCGTCGCCGCCATGAAATTTCTTAAACCATTATTGTGTTGTGCGTTTAATAGTGGTTCTTGGACAAAACGCTTCGTTGATATTGCGAGCGTTTTCAGCATCCTTTAGGCCTAACTTCAATTAAAACAAGAAAATTTTGTGAATTTGCTTTTTTTTTCCATCTTGTATTCAGCGTTTTGAAAAGAAAACATAATTGTTTTAAAACGATTATAATTTAAACGATTACATAGGGCGAAAGACGCTCTTTAAAATGGTATATATATCAACCTGATAGTACGAGCAAACTCAAATAGGGATCATCCAAGGATCACGATGATAAAATTCCAGTTGCATAATATTTCAAAGTAGAGACGCATGTACAACATCCAGAAAAACAACAACATACCATCAAAGGCTACAAAATTGATGATCCACTGAACGAAAGCAATATAAATATATATAAAACGAACCATTCAACAAAACATCGTAATATAAAGACGCGAATAAACGAAACGTCGTAATACAAAGACACGAATAAACACAACATTGTAATATAAAGACACGAATAAACGAAACGTCGTAATATAAAGACACGAATAAACAAAACATCGTAATATAAAGACACGAATAAATGAAACGTCGTAGTATAAAGACACGAACAAACGAAACGTCGCAATATAAAGACACGAACAAACGAAACGTCGTAATATAAAGACACGAATAAACGAAACGTCGTAATATAAAGACACGAATAAACGAAACGTCGTAGTATAAAGACACGAACAAACGAAACGTCGTAATATAAAGACACGAATAAACGAAACGTCGCAATATAAAGACACGAACAAACGAAACGTCGTAATATAAAGACACGAATAAACGAAACGTCGTAATATAAAGACACGAATAAACGAAACGTCGTAGTATAAAGACACGAACAAACGAAACGTCGTAATATAAAGACACGAACAAACGAAACGTCGTAATATAAAGACACGAATAAACAAAACGTCGTAATATAAAGACACGAACAAACGAAACATCGTAATATAAAGACACGAACAAACGAAACGTCGTAATATAAAGACACGAACAAACGAAACGTCGTAATATAAAGACACGAATAAACAAAACGTCGTAATATAAAGACACGAACAAACGAAACATCGTAATATAAAGACACGAATAAACAAAACGTAATATAAAGACACGAATAAACAAAACGTCGTAATATAAAGACACGAATAAACGAAACGTCGTAATATAAAGACGCGAATAAACAAAACGTCGTAACGATAATAAAATTATAAAATTAGTTCCAAGTATTAATTTATATTATTATATTTTGACTTAGCAACGTTGGATGTCCTGGGTAGAGAGGTGAGTGACCGACACTTGAATTGGTGACAATGTTTTGGAAATAACAAAGTGTTTCGATAATGAAAGAATGTTTTGAAATAGGACTCGACTTTTGTGTAGAAATAATTAAGTCAGAAATACATAAAACGATAATATGCTTAGAAAGATGTTTAATAAAACAGGATTGGAATGTTTGGTTTTTATTTAGTTGTCAAAATACCAGGCAAGGATTTTTGGTTACGCAGATATATGACGTAGCGAGTTTAGAGACACCTTAGATATTTATTAGAATAGAGTCTATAACTGGAGGCCCACAGAGACGGGATGGCACCCAGCAGAGGTAAGATCCATAATTAAGATGTAGACAAGAAGCGTTCAACCTTTTTCAGATGTGAACAAAATTCTGGTAAAATTTTCGTGACAGCTTTCCAACAAGATCAAAGATGGACCAAGTGTGTTCCTTAATTTGCCAAATATTGTAACCTCATGGAATGGCATTTGTGCCTTTCGTTGAAGTTATATCTTCCTTTGTCTGGTAATAGACAAAGATGTTTATTCCGTTCCTTATTTGTCGTTATATGTGAACATGCACCAGATAAATTGTTTTGTGACATTTTGAAAACTAGGAAATCACACGTTAATACATGTATAAAGAACAGATGCACATTCAATAAGACACGCGTTATATACCCGTGTATATATGTACAGAATATATACACCTCCCACGGGAATACAACAATAATTAGTCTGTATCAATTTAAGTAGGATGGGACGATTCAAATACGGAAGAAGTAAAAAGTAAAGTAAAGTAAAATAAATACGTGAGTGAAAAAAATACGTAAAGCTAAAAATAAAAAAAAGAAATATATAAAATAAAGAGCAGGAAAAAGAAAGACAATGCCAAAAATCAGCCAATCTAATTCAAAAGAGAATGACAAGTAAAGAAAATGAAAGCCTGTCAAAATACTGAACATGATTGAGTGATGATATCTATCAAAATAAAACGTAAATCGATTATGAGGGCGGAGTAGTGGGACATAAAACCGTTATTCATAGAGTAATTAGTCGTTAGAAAATTGAGATATTTTAAGGATGAAATGAAAAAAAAAAGAAAAAGATGGAATAAAATCTTAAGTTTTATTTATTATGAACATTGAAAAATTGAAGTATTGAGGTTTATGATAATTTATTACATGATTAAATTATTATAAAATCAATCATAAAATTTTAAAATCTGTTATAAAATAGGAAAGATAAATTTACAAAATCCCAAATGAAAAAAAAATCATTAATTAAATAGAAAAGTAATTTAAAATGAATTTTGGAATGGAAAATTAAATTACTGAAATATATTAGTCATTATGCCAAAATGGTGGGATCGTTCTTACACACCAGAAAGTATCCCACTCCCGACACAATGATTTACCACGACAAGAGTCAAATACGTCCTTAAATGGAGTATTGCTGCTACATCTAGGATGGAGCTCCAAGGCGTACCATTTCCTGCCTCGAGAGGGTATAAAACCGTATTCGGAATTTATTGGGCGAGAAATTTTCGCCTCCCTATCACCTCTTTTTCACAGTAGAGATATTGTGAGTCTTACTCTTTTATAATTAATGCTCGACTTAAGTCAAATCTGTAGTCTTTCCCTGTCAAATTATCGCAACAAACACTAGTCTATCTACAACAGAGGTAAAAAATTTCTCTCACACTCTACATTTGCGTAAAACTATACGAAAATTCCAAGAGCTAAGTTTCTTTCACAGAACTGTGAAGCACAGCACATTGTGGCTGATTCCAGGCAGACTATAGCATGGTAATTTTCAAATCTGATATGAATAAGTTCTTGTTGAGGCGTACTCTTAAATACTCTAGCCCTACCCAAGTATCACCAATACTAATCACGTTGACTCACCCTAGAGTGGTCTCCGGACCTTGATAAACGTCTATCTTCAAGTAATAAAAATCAATAAGCATGAAAGTATAAAGGAAATAAGGAAGTTTCTCTGATAATAAAGGTATTTTTGAAGGAAGTGTAAAGTATATTTTAAGTTGAAGAAAAATTAGAAGGTGTTTTATCGTTAAAGTTCAAATACTAACCATATTAAATGTCATCCTATGTTTACAGTAAGAGATAACCTAATTCTTAGAATTCATAACATCTTTCTTTTAGATAAAGTTATTATGAAAGCAGACTCAGAATTATGGCAGGCTTTTAAACCCTGAGTATATCGCTTTGATGTTTTCAGGATAGACCATTTTAAGGATATGGTATATTGTTATAATTTAAGTTCTTAATTAGTGTAGTTAATGAATATATTTTTACTATTAAGCCACTTTTAATCGAAAATACTTGAGTAGAAATGTGGGTTTAAACAGGGAAAGAAAAAGCTTGAATATAAGTGTGAATTTTTGAGGAAATGATTATATGATTTGTAAATTGTTAGTTATAGGTTCTAGTGGTTGGAATCAAAATGGTATAATTCTGATTAATGGACTGATTTATAATATTTAATGGGGGATATATTGGTTAAAATATTCTTGAGAAAACATATCATATAAAAATATAATAGGCAGATCTAATTCCAGAGTTTCTTCTATAGTATTCGGATGTGATAAAGGAGGAAAGAAAGTAGCATCGATTACATTTTTTGAAGGATAGTTTAAGGCAATTCAGTGACCATAGATAATTAAATTACGTCTTTATGCATGAAAGCACTGCTTAGCGAGGATAGTCAGGAGGTTTGGTAATTACCATTTACATTATTGGTTAGTAGGGGATTACTGGATTAGAAATTTTATTATTATTTATTATTAGAATTAATTATTTTTATTCAGTATTATATTATACCTTTGTAACCCCTCTGTGAGAAGGTGGTTAAGGACCCCTTTTTTATCTAGAAATCTCGGATCGTGTAGTCTAGTCCTCTCTGAGGTTGTTACATGAAATCTGGTATGCTGAAAGTGAATATCGAAGCAGCAGGCAGGAAGAAAGGCAAACTAATGTAGTCTATCTACAGAAGCTTAATTTCGCAGAATTATGTACACATGTTTTTACAGATCACATTCAGTTTTTGTAAGTTTTTGTTCACAGTCTTAAGTCTCTTCACAGACAGCGACAGACGGTTGGATGAGGAAGGTGGAGGGGTCACGTCTCTATAGGTCTGTTCTTCTCGAACTCCACAGGCAATCAACTCAATCTTTACTGACTAATTTTCGCACGACAGTCGCATATATAGTAAGGTATGTGGATGGGGTGGAAATTTCCCCGAGCCAATAAGATCTCGCCACGAAATCGGAGGCCCCTGGTCCCTGGGTGGGCACAATTTCCACACCTGAAATCTGAATTACTAATTCTAACGATTTCTAAGGTCAGATGTCAATTTTTACATTCGACGTTGAGTTCATTTAAGGCCAGACAATGTTATAAGTGAAATTTCCTGTCATCAACATTTAGCTGTAAAAATATATTTCTCTAGTTTCAAACAATATCTATTTTGACATGAAATAACATATATATATATATATTTATCTTCTCTATCTTAATCCTTGTGTTATCTGGCGTCACCCGGGAATAAATATCTACTTCAGCGTAGTTCTAATGCTCCTCAATGGGGGATTACGTTACATTCGCCCCCATTAGACTATATTGCTTTGTAGAACCAATGGAGTATAATTCATTAACACACCACTTTTTTACAGTTCGCCGTCAGGTTTTTTTTCACAGACACCTCTCCAGGGAACAGCGAGTTTATACGATCTGTTCTCCTCGAATTCAACAAGCAATCTGCTTAATTTTAGAGCGTATCGACCCGATGTGGGTGGGGTGGAAGTCTCCCCAGCTAATCAAATCACGCTAAGCCCCAACGATCTGAGACCCCGTTCAAGACTAAAACTCCCATAACCTCGAGGTCATCAGCCATCACTCAGCCAGTACAATATGTTCATCTAATATCTCGCATTTCCTGTTGTTGAGTTTTTTCCCAAATAGCAAAATATCTCAGGTCTTCCAACAACAATAAAACAACAACAAATACATCCATTTTGACAGTGAATTAAAATATATCTATATTTATCTTCTCTATCTTAAATCCTTGGGTTATCTGGCGTCACCCGGGAATAAAAAGCTACTTCAGCGTAGTTCTAAGGCTCCTCAATGGGAGATTACGTTACACTGTGGAAACATTTAAAATAACAAATCTCTCCTATCTGTTTAAATGTATGTATGTATGTATTCAAAAACTTTTGAGAGAGGCGACAGATTTTCACGAGATCGGTAGCATCTTAAATCTTAGTCCATCGACAAAAAATTGGCAAAAAACATTAATTCCTTTACCCTCAACTAGGCACTTTTCTATAGGGAGAGGTCGCTTTTTTCGCCGATTTTTTTCGAAAGTCATCGCCTCTTTTCGATTTTCTAGCCCTGGTCTTTTCCTACCTCCGTTTCAAGTATTTACTGACACCGTGCTGTTAAACTGTGATATTATTCTGTTTTGAGAAAGATTTTAATGAAAACAACATGTTACTGGCCGTGTGGTTAAATTTTGAGGGGTGAATATATTTTGATAATATCTACCATGTCTATGCATTCGATTGCAATTGCTCCAAGAAATTTCACAGAATTCCTCAGGACTGAATTAGTTTGTTTTTGCTACTGTATAAGTCGTCTCGATGTCCCGCATGCGTCAACACTACCACCGTGGATTTCTTTTGACTTATATATATATATATATATATATATATATATATATATATATTGCAGTATATATTACAATACATATTGTATTCTTCTAACGAACCCTCACGAGGATTACACGCGGAATATTCTGTTTAGCATATTTGCCATATATATTTTCAAAACTTACTACATAGTCTTACTTAAGTATCGAGCACTGTCGAAGTAAATATAAAAAATAGATATATGAAATTTCCTGTATATATATATATATATATATATATATATATATATATATATATATATATATATATATATATATAATTACAACACAGTAGTGTTGGAATATATGGGTGACAGTTTTAGACATTTAGAACTGTTTTAAAGTTTCACCGCTCACTCATTTTGCAATCAAATTTCAAACAATTATTACAGTTTATAGATCACCTTCTCAGCTAGCTTGTGAAAATTTTCGTTCAATAAAGCAAAAGTTATGATGAATTTCAAAATCGTAAAAAAATATAAGGAAGTGAGCGACTTTTTTATAACAGGTTTCCCTACCAACTACGTTGCTTCAGCGACTACCATTGCTACCAATGCACTAATGAAAGCACGAAAGAGAGATAATTGGGGGATTTTATTGAAAGCAAATGAGTGCCGTACATTGTTATTACATAAATGTTTGTGCAGGCAGAAAAATAAGACTGAAAATAAACAAAGAACAAGTGAATTTATTGGAAGCCTGGAAAAATCATGGATTAGAATAGAAAAATGCGAGCATGGTCACGCTTAAACATAAAAAAAGTAAGGGACTAGTTGTTAAAACTGGAAAGAAAAGGACAGGATATTCTTATAAAATATATAGAAATTAATAACTTATAATATTACAGCATTAAGATTTTTTAAAAATAAATTCAATTTATAACATTATATATTAATCAATTCTCAATGCTGCAATTTTTAAAGTTATGAATTTATTATATTTTACTATAATATCTTGTACTTTTCGTTTCCTGTTTTAACAACTAGTTCTTTTACTTTTCTATGCTTAAGCTTAACCATAGTACTTTTCATGCTTGCATTTTTCTATTACAAATCTATAGTATAAAGCTGAATGTGTATGTGTGTGTGTCTGGTCACGAATAGGCTCTTATATGGTTGACTGTTTAAAAAAACTGATTGCATATAATGATAGAAGATATATCGAGACATAGAAAGGGTTATGTTTGATCTGGCAGAACGTTGGTTCATTAAAATTGTGGGGTCTGCGTTCGCGCCTGGTCCACAAAGTATAGAAATAAAAAAATAAAAAATAACGTTTACAAGTATTTTTGATATAGATGTACATAAGAATACTTTGATAAGTAGGTTTTATCTTAAATAGGGATGGTATAATAAAATTGTGGGGTCTCCGTTCGCGCCTGGTCCACAAAGTATAGAAATAAAAAAAATTAAAAATTAAAAAATAACGTTTACAACTGTTTTTGATATAAATATACATAAGAATACTTTGATAAGTATGTTTTAACTTAAATAGGGATGGTATAATAAAATTGTGGGGTCTTCGTTCGCGCCTGGCCTCCATAAAATGTAAATAGGCATACACTTTAATAAAGACTTTTCATATCTATCTGCGTAAGTATACTTTGATAATTATGTTTCAGTTTGAAGAAATATGGTATAATAAAATTATGAGGTGTTCGTTCGCACCTGACCTCCATAGAATGGAAATATGTCACAAAGTGTAACAAGGTTTTTTAATATAGATCCACAGAATATTGTGATAAGTGTTTCAGTGTGAACAGGTATGGTATAATAAATTATGGGGGTTATCTCTTTAGCAATCTCTTTACAACCCTTCCTTTTCATAACCTATCATACTTTCATAAATCAGAGTCCATTTTCTGTAGACTTTTTTGAACCCAGTCAATGACGGGTACTTTTGCTAGTATATATATATATATATATATATATATATATATATATATTTGCAATCTATCTATCTATCTATATATATATATAGTGAGAGAGAGAGAGAGAGAAAGAAAGAGGGGGCTACATTCTTTCATTAATTGTTAAGAACTAATATAGATAGCTATATTGATTAAATGATTTGATCTTCAATATTTGATGTAATTAATAGACGGCGTTTGTGCATTAATAAAGAAAGAGATTATATCCAAAAATACATTCACTTTACATAATAATTGCGTTCTTATTCTATAGATTCTTTTTGTATATTGACTTATAATTATTCATTCTATCTGAAAACAATTAATCCTATTTTGTCACTTGCAATTCTTTATCCACACATTTATTTTATTTCTCAATCATTCTTCTTTCATCTTTTGTAGTATTGTTCAAACAAATGTACCAAGAAGACCTATTTCGCTTAGCGTGAGTGTTTTGTTATCTTATAAGCGGAATTTGCTGTTTATTATCGTACGTTCAATAATCACCAATAGCATTAATACACGAAATCACACGAAAAAACCAGTGTTGCGAATTCAGTGTTGGTATCAGAAAGCGTTGGATGTTTTGGAAGGCGCTGGGAGTTGTTTATTTAACAAAACTATTTACCCACGCGAACTGTGATACTAGAGTCAGAAAGTAAGATTGAAGAGCCAACAACCTAGATTAAGAGCGTTCTGGCCTGCAAAAAATGCCCGAAAGCCCGTTGATATTTTCTGGTAGAGGTGCTTCGGGCAAGAAGCAATAAACTAACTCTCTTTTCAAAGAGAGAAGGCAAAGCCTGAGAAGGTGGCACGCCTAAAATTGCACAGGGCCAGCAACGTACCGCAGTGAACAAGGCAAAGACAATTTCAGAAATGTCCTAGACTCTGTTGATTTTGGTGTCGAGGGAAAAGCTACATATGGGCTGGTGCATGTGCCACTAGTCTTTTACTCCTGGACAGGGTTAAAAAAAGAGTCGCCAACCCAATAGGTCTTGAACTATCCACTAAACTCCAACCTCTGTCCCATCGCTAAAACGTAGCATCATTGTGGCTTTTTTCAAGTATTTCAATAGCAAGCGCTCTAGAGAACTCAAAGCACTACCCCACCTCGACGACAATACCCTCGACAAACCTGACAAGCAGCAAAATCCCACCCCTATACTTAAGAGATCCCTAGTTGCCGTAAAGCCTTCTACTTGAATAGCTTTTTCCCTCGGACTGGTGCGCTTTAGAATGCACTCTCGGGCCCCTGCTTCCCTGACTTTACTGACATGGTGAAATTCAAGTGTAATGTAAACAACCATCTCGCTGCGCAACTCCCTAAATAGTATCCTTGCAAATCTGATTCTAAATAGTAGCCACTAACGAATGAGGTGTCCTGCACCTTGTTTAGAGTGACATGACAATAAAAAATAAAAAAATAAAAACTCGGAAGAATGGTAAAATTCGAGTATTACTGATTATTATAATATTTGAATATATGGAATTAGAATCGGAGTCGTATATTTTGGGATTAAAAAGTCGAAGTCGGCGTAGAAATGTTTGCAATCTTAGGAATAAAAATCGGACCTGATACCACTTTATTCGCAGTCCTGTATTGTGCCGTAATACTGATGACGTCAATTATGTTTTTAATGACTGCAGATATGAGTTCAGAATTAAACTTGTTTAGATCAATTGAAAATAAAATGAAATACTGGAGAATAACGTTCTGATTTATGATCCACTTGGGTTTATACTTAAAACATATATCTGTAGAAAAAACAACAAACAAACAACAAACAAAAATATAAGAATAAATATGTCGCTGGAAGCAATTGAATTGCAAAAACCGTTTAAAATAAATAATTTGATTAGATCAGCATAGCGTGCGGAAACCCAGGTTTAAGGTTCCCAAAATTCGTACGAGAATTGTCCGCAAGGACTCGTAGCGCAGTGGTTAGAGTACTTGGAAAAATCAATGGTAAAATATGATATTCTCTTGAAGTTTTAACACTTTATAATCTGATTTATTTAATAGTTATTGGCACAGCATTTAATATATATATATATATATATATATATATATATATATATATATATATATATATGTGTGTGTGTTTGCTTGTTTTTGTTCGCGATACTTTTTGAATAAATTGAATTATTTTTTTACGAAAGTGCATATTTACGCAAATGAGACTTGGGAATAATTTTCCCTTTAACCAATTTAGAATCCCCAAATGGGGAGCGCCATATGTATTATTTTAAAATATAATTATCCACTGACACGTGTTTTGTCGTCTACGACATCAGAGTGGCTGACTTTAGCGAGATTCGAAATCGGGACTACATGATAAGAAGCCTAAATTTCTACCAGCAGATGATCTCTCACGACCGCTGGGTTATCGCGTTTTTATGTATATGTTGTTTGTTTGTTTTTGTTTGCGATACTTTTTGAATAAATTCAATTATTTTTACGAAAATGCATTTTTACCAAAATACGGGTTGGGAATAATTTTCCCTTTAACCACTTTGTACCCTCAAATGGGGAACGGCATATGTGTTGTTTTTAAAATATAATTATCAATAATTATCCATATATATATATATATATATATATATATATATATATATATATATATATATATATATATATATTGTGTATTTGGGCAACATGTTTTCATTCAGACAAGTATTTTTAGTAATTTTTAAATTTATCGAATCGTCGTTCTTATTTCTCGGTCAAATCTGTGCAACAATGTTCCGTAGTCGTTTTCGTCCAATTGTTTTGTTTATATATATATATATATATATATATATATATATATATATATATATATATATATATATATATATATATAAACAAAAACAATTGGACGAAGACGACTATATATATATATATATATATATAGTCGTCTTCGTCCAATTGTTTTTGTTTATATATATATATATATATATATATATATATATATATATATAGTCGTTTTCGTCAAATTGCTTTTGTTTATATATATATATATATATATATATATATATATATATATATATATATAAACAAAAGCAATTTGACGAAAACGACTATATATGTATATATATATATGTATGTATGTGTGTGTGTGTGTGTGTGTGTGTGTGTGTATGTGTGTGTGTATATATTCATTTATTTCCAAAGGTTTACTCTGCTTCAAAAATCCAATTCTTTTTATGGCAAGTTATTTTCTTTTATTTTCGCTATTATTTACGACTTCATTAAAAAAACAATTGAGATAAACGACGCTTTTAAATAGCGAGTATAAAATTTATCGAAAAGAATTCAAGTACAATAATAAAATTTTCTAAACATTTTATTTTATTTAAACCTAATAAAAGTCATCAGTGAACTCTTTTCACGGTTCATTGTTTTCGAATAACATACGTAACTGGCTTGTATCCCAACAACAAATAATGATATCCATGCATACCTTTAACTTCTTAGTAAAAAAAAATGGTACTTATGACAAATAAGAACCGTGCTATTGTCGAAATTTTTCTGGATAGTTTACGTGAAACGCCGAAAGGTACCGAACGAAATATTTGTAAAGTTTTTTTTTAGTGCAAGCGCTGTTCAAATTTTTCAATGAAAATAATTATTTCTGTTATTAGGAACATGATTCAATAAAAATAAGTGAAGCATGATGCCCCGTGAGTGCACTGTGAATGAGGCTTTAAAAAAATGACTGTTCAACACCGCCCCCTTTAGCTCCAAAAGTCCCCAGCCGACATGAAATCCTGATGGATATGAACAGATGCTGCAGTTTTAGGCATTAAACTTGAGTTCTGCACCATGCAAAAAAAAAAAAAAAGAAATGACTAAGTCCATCATTTTCCGCTCCCCCATTTAGGCCCAAAAGCCTTAATATATTTAAATTTGACTTCAGCACCATGCAAAAGTGCTAAATACACACACAGAGAAAATGTTGGACAAATATGATTAAATAGTTCCAAAAATTGAGTGATTTTATTAGTCATAAAAGAGCCCCTGAGGCATACGCAAGAGTTATAGCGAAGTATAGACAAGCAAAAATATATAGAAATCGGTTAGTTACAAGTTTTAAGAAAGTTTTATAAAAATCCAAGGAATCAATTTTGTTTGTTAAATAAACACAAATGTATCAATTTTAGCCATTTTAACCCGGAAGGCACCCTTAAGGGGGCATCCGGAGTTTTTCCGGAAAATTCGTTCTGTTACTTTTCATTCATACCATGTTTAATGTTTGTGCAACATTTTTAAAAATCCCAAGGTGTAGTTATTGAGAAAAGTGCGGACAGACGAACAGACGAACGGACAAGGATACATTCACAGATCCACCTTCCTTTTGCCGGGGAACCAATTACTTGAAAAGAGAGAAAAAAAAAAAACTATATATTTTGTTGTTACGAAGAAAATACCATGATTAATTAATTGAAAAATTTTTCCGAAACTTTAACGAATTTAATATTCAAATAAAGAAATGAAAACAACTCATTTTAAGGTAAGTTCAATAAATAAGTATATTTGTCAATACCAAACAACTGATAGCAAAGAAAACATTTTGATTTTTTATATGAATTTTTTTCTGTTTTATGATTTTTTGTTCAAATGAAATAAATATTTTTTTTTTTTAAATAATAAAGTAATGGTATAAAACCATGTTTTCTTAAATGAGTTTGGCTCCTACGATTTCATTAACTCATCATTTCGCCACCTTTCGGCAGCTTTCGGAACTGGTCTGCATCTTTCGGCATTTTTCATAAACTGCTCGGAAAATCTCGACAATAGGGCCGTTTTTATATTATATAAGAGTAAAAATACGAAGAAAAGCTGTTTTATAACTACTGGATACCCTAACCGTGGCTAAGTAGTAAACGGCATGGGCTAAAATCTGGGTACATCAAGTTTGAATTTCGTCTGTGCTACAGAAACACCTTAACGAAACCTATACTTGACCTGGTGTCTAACCTTCTTTTAAAGGAGGTAAATAAAATATCCACTGTGCCTAAAGTAATTTTAATTTATTCTAATTTTCAATTAATTACAATATTATAATAGTTCTCGACATCTGTTTGTTTTAATCAGTAAGATAATTAAATTTCTGTAAGCATTTCGAATTGCGTATAACTATTAAATAATGTTATACAAATTTGGTAAATTTTTCAGAATTCTTTCGATGGATATTCGCAACTTGTATTTTTTTAGATTATTCGGACTACTATTCTAATCTTGGTTGTTTATTTCACAACTTGCCGGCCAATCTAACCGTCAAATTTTATTCAGGCACATCTTTTCGAACATGGAAACCTTTATTTCGAATTCGAGGTTTCTATCTATATAAAAGCCAAGTACGTCCAAGGATGGAATACTGCTGCCATATCTGGGCAGGAGCTTCTAAAAACAGCCTATCCTGCCTTGACAGAGTACAAAATAGACTTCGTGGCTTAGTGGGGGATGCCCTTTTCTCTACCCTGCAACCTCTCTTCCACAGAAGAGACGTTGCAAGCCTATCCTTGTTTTATCGTTATTTCCATGGCAGGTGCTCGTCTGAACTCCAATCTCTTGTCCCCCTCGCCAATCCTTCACGAAAAACACCCGTCTAGCTGAATCCACTGTGAAAAATTTCCCCCACTCTTTATCTGTGCCTAAATCAAAACGTAGATTCCATGAACAAAGCTTCTTTCTTAGAACTGCACGCCTGTGGAACTCTGTTCCGTCTACCTGTTTCCCACCTGACTACAACTTGGATGTCTTTAAGTCCAACGTTAACAAATTCCTAATGAACCGCCCTCTTAAGTAAACACTTTATTAAATCTCCACACTAACGTACTGTACTTGCAATAACCCTTATCCCTGAGTGGCTTCCGGGCCTTGATAAGTGGTGACCACCGTGTAAAAAAAAAGAAGAAATTTCGGACTGAATCCATTATTTAATCAACACGTTATATTGTTCACGTTCAATCAGCCATAATCAGAAAGAATCGTTGTGACTATAAGAACGAAGATGAAAATAGTAGTCTGAATAATCCCTTCACCTTCTAAAAAAAAAAAACAATATTATTCTATTTTTGTAAATGAAGATTGATAAGTTATTGCATATGGATTATTCTGAATACTGTTTTCATATTAAATCTTACAATCACATGTCGGTCGATGTAATCTCTGATCTTCTCCAGAAACGCCTTATCGAATTGGAGAATCTTATGTCGAATTCGGGAATCTTTATGTAGAATTCAAAAATCTGTATGAAAAAAAAACAAACCCTGACGCCGCGGATAAAATCTCTGAGTTATGATTTTAGGCGACAATCTTCCCAGAGAAGAATAAAGATTTATTTATGACTTCTATCAGATCATGGCTGAAAGAACAAGAGCCAACTACTCCTGTGGATTAAATAAATGGTTCAATTTAAAGTTCCGTACATATTCTTGAGTTTGACATAAAGAAACGCACATGCAAGATATCAGAGGTTACATCAATCGAAACATTATGAGAATAACACAAAAGATAACTACACTAGTCCAAATAATTCAAATAATACAGTTTGCCAATATTAATCTAAATAAAACAAAGCCGAAAGCCATTAGTCGCGTGCTCTCGTGTAATGAATGAATGCGTGAATGTAGGATTGACATGAAATTCTTAAGGATAAACTAAAATGACGGAAAAATGGGCTGAAATGACTTAAATAAATAAAAAGTAAATGACTAAAAAATACTTTAATGAAATGAAGGATGAATTGAATGATCTTAAGAATGACTCGAATGTTTAAAAAATAACTGGAATCCTTCAAAAACAACTTGAATGATCTGGAGAATGACTTGAATGGCTTTGAGACTGACTGGTTGTAAAGTGGGTGATCATTTTACTTTAAATTAATACAGAAAAGTGATCCCCCACTTTATATCATAATAAGTACAGCATGTAGTAAGAACAGATACTACACTTGTATCTTGGACAAAAGCCCAAGAAAAGCTGTATTTATTAGCTCCCACACCGAGCAAATTAGGCACAAGGCCGATATTTAATGTGAGAAGTGAAGCGGAAATGGGGAACAGTTCCATGGGGAGTAGGGGAGCTGGATAGTAACAATTCGTATTAAGGGTTGCGCCCACATTGACCAAGGTCTTATATGTGAGGTTGGTATTTATTTGCCTCCACCCGAGCAAATTAGGCACAAGGCCGATTTTTAATGGGAGGAGTGAAGGAGAAATGGGGACCAACCCCCCAGGAAGTAGGGGAGCTGGATAGTGACAGTTGGTATAAAAGGTTGCCCCTACATTGACTAAGGTCTTATATGTGAGGTTGGTATTTATTTGCTCCCCCACCGAGCAAATAAGGCACAAGGCCGATTTTTAATGGGAGGATGAAGGGGAAATGGGGACCAGCTCCCCGGGGAGTAGAGGAAGTGGATAGTGACAATTAGTATGAAGGGTTGCCCCTACATTAACCAAGGTATTATATGTGAGGTTGGTATTTATTTGCTCCCCCACCGAGCAAATTAAGCACAAGGGTAGTAACAATTGGTATGAAGGGTTGTGTTTATTTGCTCCCCCACCGAGCAAATTAGGCACAAGGCCGATTTTTAATGTGAGGAGTGAAGGGGAAATAGGGATCAGCTCCCCGGGGAGTAGAAGAGCTGGATAGTGACAATTGGTATGAAGGGTTGCCCCTACATCGACTAAGGTCTTATATGTGGGATTGCCTCCACATATGGTCTTTGCTTGCAGTATCTGCCGGAACAGATACTACACTTTGATCCTGGCAAAAAGGCCAAGAAAAGCTGTATTTATTTGCTCCCCCACCGAGCAAATTAGGCACAAGGCCGATTTTTAATGTGAGGAGTGAAGGGGAAATGGGGACCAACTCCACGGGGAGTAGGGGAGCTTGATAGTGACAATTGGTATGAAGGGTTGCCCCTACATTGACCAAGGGCTGATATGTGGAGTTACCCCCACATATGGTCTTTGCTTGCAGTATCTGCTGGAACAGATGGTATTTATTTGCTCCCCCACTGAGCAAATTAGGCACAAGGCCGTTTTTAATGTGAGGTAAAAACCAGCTCCCCTAAAAGTAGGCAAAAAGGGGGCACTCTGGTTACCAAAAATAATAATTGTCCCAGTATAAAAGGGTCTCCCCTCCATTGACTGGTACAAACCATCTTAAGTGCAGCATCTGTCGGAACAGATGGTGTTTATTTGCTCCCCACTGAGCAAATTAGGCACAAGGCCGTTTTTAATGTGAGGTAAAAACCAGCTCCCCTAAAAGGGGTCACTCTGGTTACCAAAAATAATAATTGTCCCAGTATAGAGGGTTTCCCCTCCATTGACTGGTACAAATTATCTTAAGTGCAGCATCTGCCGGAACAGATGGTATTTATTTGCTCCCCCACCGAGCAAATTAGGCACAAGGCCGATTTTTAATGTGAGGAGTGAAGGGAGGGGGAAGGGAAAAAGGGGACCAGCTCCCGAGAGGTGGGAAATGGGAGCTGGTTAATGGTCAGGCATGTGGAGTTGCCCCCACATCTGGTCTTTGCTAGTCATAGCTAGTCATAGCTTGCAGTATCTGCCGGAACAGATGGTGTTTATTTGCTCCCCCACTGAGCAAATTAGGCACAAGGCCGTTTTTAATGTGAGGTAAAAACCAGCTCCCCTAAAAGTAGGCAAAAAGGGGGCACTCTGGTTACCAAAAATAATAATTGTCCCAGTATAGAGGGTCTCCCCTCCATTGACTGGTACAAATTATCTTAAGTGCAGTATCTGCCGGAACAGATGGTATTTATTTGCTCCCCCACTGAGCAAATTAGGCACAAGGCCGTTTTTAATGTGAGGTAAAAACCAGCTCCCCTAAAAGGGGTCACTCTGGTTACCAAAAATAATAATTGTCCCAGTATAGAGGATTTCCCCTCCATTGACTGGTACAAATTATCTTAAGTGCAGCATCTGCCGGAACAGATGGTATTTATTTGCTCCCCCACTGAGCAAATTAGGCACAAGGCCGTTTTTAATGTGAGGTAAAAACCAGCTCCCCTAAAAGGGGTCACTCTGGTTACCAAAAATAATAATTGTCCCAGTATAGAGGGCTTCCCCTCCATTGACTGGTACAAACCATCTTAAGTGCAGCATCTGCCGGAACAGATGGTATTTATTTGCTCCCCCACTGAGCAAATTAGGCACAAGGCCGTTTTTAATGTGAGGTAAAAACCAGCTCCCCTAAAAGGGGTCACTCTGGTTACCAAAAATAATAATTGTCCCAGTATAGAGGGTTTCCCCTCCATTGACTGGTACAAACCATCTTAAGTGCAGCATCTGCCGGAACAGATACTACACTTTGATCCTGGCCAAAAAGCCAAGCACAAAAGTGTTACGGACAGCCGACCGACAGACCGACCGAGTGACTTTTAGAGTCGCTTGCACGCGACTAAAAATCCGAAAGAGTTCTCACCGTGTTTAATTATTTATATACTCTCAAAAATTACCGTATAAATTAGATGAATAATAATTTTTTACATTAAGTGTACCAGAAGGAACCCCTCTGCAGTTTATAAACCATTCTTAATTGCTTTATAATCCTACTCATCCAACTGTATGAACTTTGACTGAGCCATAGTTCTTGTGCTGTTATGATGCAAGTTGATATCCCCATTTCAGAAATAATAGACTTAACCCGAGACTATAGCTACATCTAAGCAAGGATGGCGTCATTTATTTGGCATCGCTTCGCGATCACAGTCACATGCCAGTCGAGGTTCCTATCTTGATAATCAGTCCTGCAGAAACCGGGTTATATTGGTTGGCTTTTATCTGATAGATTGAGGCATTGTTCTGGGTAGTTCTAGGAGATCCAACATCCCAAGCGCTTCCCCTCGTCTTTCGGACGAAGAAAGTTTATTGCTTACTGCTTGGGCGCTCTGACCAGAGAATGTTGATGGATTGCCCTTATAATTTGTGAAAGGCCAGAATGCTCTTCCGTTAGGGTGCTGGTTTGACTTTCCTCCCCTTTCCTGATCTTGCATCCCCTCTTCTTGCGGTGGTAAGGAAGTAAGCGCTGTCATTCGTGGTAGGTATGGCTCCAGAATTATGATGTGTATCGTTGCTCTTATACTAATTATTAAATGTACCATTGTGTTTTGATTATTACAGGGATGCAAGGTTACAAGAAGTGTTGACCTATTTTTATCAACTGAATGTAGGCCAGATATGATAATATCGCTTCCCCGGGGAGAGTTACTTGGTGGAGGGACATCCTGGGAACGCAACCAGCTCCTCGAGTAGTAGAAACGACATCCAACGATATCTAACGATAGGCACATGTTGGAAACATCAACAAAAACGGGTCGATATGTCGTCGGCTATAACTGGCTGGCATGGGTCGCTTCTTCATTGCGTCGTTACAGGCATCTTCCCATCATCCGCATTAATGGCATGCTGAAATCGAACGCTTGTACAAAAATAGCGAACAAATGCATTTTTATAAAAATATATATAATTTATTTAAGATTTAACAATGAGGAGCATATTTTTATATAGACGGATACTATGTCGCGTCCGGCGGCTCCAGAATTCAAGCGTCAACTGTTTAAAACAATGAAATTATATTTAATAATATAATTTTATTGAAGAAAGGGAGAAAAGGGGGGGTGAAAAAGAGAAATAGGGAAAGAGAGATCGGGCGCGCGAGAGAGAGATGAATAGATAAAGAGAGAGAGAGAGAGAGAGAGAGAGAGAGAAAAGAGAGACATACATACATAACGTTTAAACATTGTTTTGTTCGAAACATAAACATATGTCTATCGTTTGTCGTCGACTATAACTGTCTGGCATGGGTCGCTTTTTGTCTTCATTGCGTCGTTACAGGCATATTCCCATCGTCGGCATTAATGCTGAAATTTAACGCTTATACACAATTAGCGAACAAATGCATTTTTATAAAAATATATATAATTTATTTAAGATTAACCAATGACGAGCATATTTTTATTAATACACGTTGGAACCAGACGCATGCTATGTCGCGTCAGCCGACTCCAGAATGCAAGCATCAACTGTTTAAAACACTCGAATAATATTTATGTCTCTCTTTTTTGATTGAAAGAGATAAAAGGGAAGTGAAAGAGAGAAAGAGCGAAAGAGAAAGAGAGACATTCATACATAACGTTTAAACATTGTTTTGTTTTTGTATCCATGAGTTTTTTCGGGTTTGACCTTTCAGATTCTAAGCTCTTATATCGTTTTGCTTTGGTTCAATATTATAAAAAAAAAAACTGTCATTCTTGGTTTGGGTCATAGCAAAAATTTTCAAAATCACAAACACCTGCTTAACACATCTGCACTTCACATGTACAGATCAGGTATGCACAAAGTTTATTAATGTAGAAGTCCCCAGTTCCCTCAAAAGAGGCTACGTCATTGTACCACACAGATACACCTACTTTTTATGATTTTGGGTTGAATATAAAACTCTATGAAAAATGTGGACATGATCTGGTAATACATATTTCTGTGACTTTTAGACAAATACATGGACGAGTAAGTGGACTTGTTGGTGCATTTAAATCACCACTTCCGGTGTATACGTTTAAATATCTGACGCACAGTCTATGTAACTGAAAATTTATCAGAAGCGTTGGTTTTTATTTACTTGCCTCCAAACGAGCGCATCTTTATACAGGAAACCGGTAATATGGGTTGAGGTATACTCCCATGAAAAGACACTCTGGATTAATACAATAATTAAAATTTCCTCGGCATAGAAGGATTACTCCACCCACCAAAAATAGAACAGATAAAGAGTAATATCAGTACGTACACTAAAATTTAGCAAAAGTACAGATATTGTAAAGAGTGTATTTACTACCTTTCAATCCTAGAAAGGTGTAATGCAATACCAAAAAATGAGAAAACAAACTTGGTGTATAACGACCCCTTAAAAACGCCTGGGTAATTCCCTCAAGATTACCTGGTGACAGCGCCCAGGCTATAGACTAACTCCTTCCTAAAGCGAGACGGTAAAGCTTGGGAATATTGATCTGCTAGAGAAAATGCTAAAGCTCAGTAAAAAAGCCACAAACGCCCGATCAGTCTTGAGGAATTATTGAGGATGAATTCTGTGCTCGTTTGATATCTGTAAGACAGCTTTCTTAGTCGCAAATATACTGCGCAGTTTCCAGTGCTTGGTAATTATTTGCTTTATCCTCATCGCAGGAAGACACAAGCTCAAAATGTGGAGATAGGCAAGCCAACGCCCCTAAAGCAAAAACTACCTGAACAGCCCCGTCGTCATTCCAATATCAGGGTGATACAGGTAGGAAACTATCAATGTAGTCCACTTGAAAATCGGATGGTAAAGCCTGGAAAAGTGGATCTCCTAGGCACCATATAGAACAAATATTTCAGTCTGACAGTCGCATAAATTGCTCTGCATTTGTCGGACTGATTACTGAATAACAAATCCTTAACTGATATTCCTACTCTACCCTGTTCCCTCGCAACCGAAGCGAAAAGATCAATCCTGACAAAAAAATGTTGTTAGGTATACTATCATTAAAATACCTTAGAGCACTCAGTTGTCGAATCAATCCTTAGAAAAAATTCGCTTTTTTGTGATAAACACACTTCTTCGAGAGAAATTCATTCCTTTATTTCAAGAAAAAAGGACAAATAAACTTTATACGGGATGAATAAATTAGTGAATTCTGCTAATTGCTATCTTGCGCAACGCGATTAAAGTCGATCAGAATGGCTACTTAAAAATGATGCCGCCTGTGGAAATCATTCTCCAAATGCTCATTAAAATAAAAGAGAAAAAGGTAATTGTGCAATAAATGATAGAAATGTCTCTATTTTATTTAATGCTGTTATAATCTGTTTGCTTTTTGTTTTAGGACGTGTCAAGAGTAATAGTAAATTCACGAGTCGGCTTACACAACTCTAGCGTATTGTGTGCTGAAACTGATAATTATTGTATTTAATTTAAGCAATCAAATGGACTTAAGTTTGTCTCTTTATTATTGTCCATTTAGAAAGCATTGCCATGTGTTCATTAAAATAGTCCAAATGTGTTTATTCTCACTTTTCCCGTTTATTTCTAGTTACCTTTTCGTCTTTGTTACAGGGTTTCACGCATTTTCTCAAATGTCTCTTCTTTTATGTATGTTGTGCTTTCAATAAGTTTCTAAACTTTTACTTTTATTAATAGCAAACCCATGAATCTCTAGTCCCCTTTGGCTGCAATGCACTTGTTGTACCCTTCAAACAACTTCTGGAAGGCCCCATAGAAGTCCTCTTGTGCGAGCCTATCAATGACCCTCGTCACAGCCTTTTCACCTCCTCAATTGATTCATAACGACAGCGTCTAAGGTTTTCCTTGAGCATAGGGATAACAAAAAGTCACAGGAGGGAAGGTCTGGAATATAGGGATGGTGAGGAACTGTTTCAGTGCCCATCATATCAAATATACTGTGACAAGAATAGAGTTGTGGACTGGTGCATTGTCATGGTGTAAATACCACTGACCCGATTTGAAGAGAAGAGTGCTGGCGTCCGACAACGGAATCTCTTCCTGAACTCCCTGGAAACCTATATATAGTATACCTTTTTTTTACATGGTGATCACCTCTTATCAAAACCCGGAAGCCACTCGTGGATAAGGGTTATTGTGTGTACAGTAATCAAGAGGATATTATCGTAGTAATAGTTGGTATTGGAGATTTGATAAAGTATCTTACATAAGTGGGCGATTAATCAGGAATTTGTTTATGTTGGACTTGAAGACATCCAAGTTGTAGTCAGGTGGGAAACAGGCAAACGGAACAGAGTTCCACAAGCGTGCACGTCTCAGAAAGAAGCTTTGTTCATGGAATCTACGTTTGGATTTAGGCACAGATAAAGAGTGGGGGAAATTGCTGAGAGTGGTTTTAGCTAGATGGGTGTTAATCGTGAAAGATTGGCGTGGAGGAGCACTTGCCATGGAAATAACGATAAAACAAAAACAGGCTTGCAACGTCTCTTCTGTGTGAGCGAGGTTGCAGAGAAGAGAAAAGGGCACTCTCCACCAAGACACGAAGTCTATTTTGTACTCTGTCAAGGCAGGATAGGCTGTTTTAAGAAGCTCCTGCGCAGATGTGGCAGCAGTAATCCATCCTTTGACGTACTTGACTTTTATACAGATAGAGAATTGCATCAGTGGTGAGATATCTTCTGGAGCGGTAGAACGATCCCACCATTTTCCCAGCGGCCCGGGCAACAGACTTTATATACGTGTTCTATTTCAGATCAGGAGTAAAGGTAAAACTCAGGAGCGTGTCAAAACATGAAGCCTCCTCAAGACGAGAGCCACCCATTTCAATTGATGCTAGATGGGGATCAGAACGTTGATGATGTAAAGCTAGGAGTTTGGTTTTAGATACATTAAAAGCAACCAGCCACCTCTTCTCCCCTGTACTACGCGCTCAAGGTCAGAGGAGAAGGAATCAGAGAGAGCTTTGTCATTTACGGCCTTTGATGTGTTGCTATAGATGGTCGTGTCATCAGCATAGATGTCAACGAATCATTTAAGTATGTGTTTTGGGAGATCATTGATGTAGATCAGGAAGAGAGTTGGACCAAGGATGGACCCCTGGGGGACTCCAGCATTAATACTGTAGGCTTCTGATTTCTGCCCATCAACCACTACTCTTATGAGCCTATCAGAGAGAAATGATTTAATTATTGAGAAAACATTTCCAGTTATACCGTAGCTGGAAATCTTGTGAAGTAGTCTCTTATGCGATACCTTATCGAAGGCCTTTGATATGTCAAGAGCAATTGCCCTAGAGAGGAGGCCTTTGTCAAGACATTCACGTATCATATGGTAAACCATATTGCATGTCACTAAGGAGGTTATTTCTGCTGAGGTGGTTGACTACTTCTTTATTTGATATGGATTCCAGCAACTTACTCTTGACACACAAGAGACTTATTGGTCTGTACTGAGAGGGAGATGACTTACCACCTGAGTTCTTAAATACAGGGCATACTGATGAGGTTTTCCAGGGTGTTGGAAAGCACTTCTCCTTAAGGCAACGCTTAAAAAGTTTTGTAAGTATGGGGGCAAGTTCTGGTTGAAGCTTTTTCAACACTATAATTGGAATGTCGTCTGGACCAGTTGCTTTACTGGAATCAAGATTCTTGATTAGTTTGGCGACCTCGTGCACAGATATTTTTATGTTGGATAGTGTGTTGTCTGTTGTAAGAGCAAATACGGGGAGTTGATGGCCTTCGTCGCAGAGGGTAGAGTTAGCTGCAAAGTTCTTTGCAAATAGTTTGGCCTTGTCTGCTGCTGACGAGATGACCTCAAGTCCATTGATGATGGTTGGGATAGAACGCACGCTTCTGTTCAGGATCCTGTTTGCTATTTGCCAAAACTGGTGGGAACCAAGCCGTTGCTCAGCTACTTTGGATTAAGCATATAGCTCTCTTGCATTTCTTTTACTCTTTAACAGTGGTTGCCGACAATCCTGAAAGCAGCTTTAGTTTCAGTACATCTGTTACGTTGGTAGCTGTGGAAAAAGTGATTTCTGTGTGCAATGGCAGCAGCACATTCTGGGTAGAACCATGGCTGGCTGTTAGGTTTTTGTTGGAATTTTTGGGATGGTATGAATCGGTCTATGCCTACAATTAACCATTCGGTCAAGTCCGATACTATAGAGGACACATCCTTTTTAAACATGGAATGCAGGGATAGGTTAGATATAAATGTACGGAAGCTATCCCAGTCAGCCATAGAGTATCGATATACAGTACGGTGGAGAGGTACATCTGGAGACTTATTGCATTTCATTTTTATCTTAACTGATACAACGGAGTGGTCGGGGGATCCCAGGGGAGATAGAACGGAACATGAACATAGCTCAGGGGAAGTTGTGAGAAAACGGTCAAGAAGGCTTGCATACTGACCGGTAGTATCGGACACACGGGTGGGTTCGTGAACAATCTGAGTGAGGGCATAGGCAATGGCAAAATCATGACAGAACCTCCCCTCATCATCTGTCTTATTTGAGTGGGTCAGCCATTCCCCATTATGGACATCGAAGTCACTGCAAATGTGAATGTTAGCCGAAGGATGAGCAGACACGATGAGATCAATTTTCTCAGATATACTCTTAAAGACAGTAACCCCGCTGTTGTGGGGGCGATAGAGGGCAAATATAAATGCGGTGGTGTAAGCAAGTGCAACTCGGAAGCACATATAAGGTAAATTAGGGTTTTCTCTGGAGATATCTCTACTAGACGGGAAGCCATCTTTAATGTAGGCGCATATTCCATGTCCATGGCGATCTTGGGGGTCAAATTTACATGTTAGGTTAGAGTATCCTTTTATTATGAACTCATCTAGGGAAATGGTCGACCCTATGCCAGTTTCGTTAGAAAGAGTAAGTCCAGTTTCGTCTCCAGTAATTGGCTTCAACCCCTGGAAGGTTGGAACGTAGACCCCTGATGTTGGAGAAGGAGACATGGTAGTAGGGGTCTACGTCGGAGGATGGGGTTCTGGGTTTATTCGTGTTTCTTTTTTTAGAGATATTCCATGTTGAGTTTTTGAGGTTTTTGGAATAGGTCGACAAAGCTGGTAAGAGTAGGACAGAGAGAAAGAGACAGAAATTTTTTTTGTAGCACATGATAAGGTAAAGCTGTAACAATTACCCACTAGTATGGCATCGAGAAGTCCCACTAGAAGCTACTGCATGGTCCAGAATCCATTCACCAAATGTCAATACAGCAGCCCCAGTACTTTACACCTGCTGATAGGATAGCCTCCTTAGTGGTTATTCCAAGGTTCGGGTCCCTGACTATCAGGCAGGTAACGTCAGCCCAGATGAAACGTTTCCTGCAGCACCCTAACTAGTGACGTGATCACAAGAATAGACATAGGAACAGAAAAATCTCCGACATCTTAGGCTACTGTTCTCGAAATACTACCGACTTGGAAAGCCGCTTTTTCTTCATTATTTGTAAGAAAAATCACTCATTGGAAATGCGGACTGAGGAACAAAAAAGGAGAAGTGAGAGTTACTGGAACTGCCGATAACACATCCACGGTGTATTATCCACACTTCATTAACAAAAAAGTAAGAAGGATCTATCAATATATTATATATTAATATAAGTCCGTTACTTTATTCCCAGTTTAGCACAATATTTGAAAAATAGTCTCCTTTCCCATATATATGCGTGGATATTTTTTTGGCTTTATCTAACCTTGATAGAGAATGATTCGAGCATTCTAGCTTTACCTTATAAGTAACATACCGTAATGGAATTTTCAATTTGTGAGGTCGGGTTTTTTTTGTATTAATTTAGATTTTGAAGAACTAATTTTAAAACTGGTTAAGAGTAATACAATTTGGGTTACGTACTAAATTTAAACTGGTAAAAAAATAATGCATTCTGCAGAGAAATACTTTAGAGAAAAAGGCAACAAACAAAAAAAAACAAGATAAGTACAGTTGTAATGTTAAAAAATTTAGTCAAAGCTGGAAAAATAAAATAAATGAATAAAAATAATGTCTGCAATACAAATTTTTGTGATGTTCAGACTAGTAGATTTCAGAATTTTAGATAGAAAATTGCTTAACTTAGCTTTTGGAAGAGTTTGACCTGGTCGTCCCGAGTTCATATCGAGGAAGAGGAAATTGTCGGGCTACTTGTTTTGTGCCGGGTACTGAAAAGGATTGTGTTGGGGTAGGGGGTGGCATCTTGGGTTCTGTATTTACCTTATCAACTGTCTGTCCAGTGGAAACCCAGTACATGTAGATAATGCCCGTGCTGTAAAAAAAAGAACCATCGTAAGTTTCTGGATGTATTTGCTCTGGGCTTCTTGGGTCTAGGAGAGCCAGCATGCTTTCACTGGGAACTCTGTCTTGTGTACAGCTTCAACACTGACATGAAACTGTGCACTTAGTGTCTGTCTCTATGCACACACAACGGTCTTAGTCCATGCAATGTTTTATTTATCCAATCAACTTCGATGTTCTTACTTCCTTACTTCTCCTACACCTCTCATCATTCCTTCCAGACTGCGTTCGTTGAGTATCTTATGCAACGAAAAAGCATAGGCTTATGCGATACCTTGTGGTTAGCGCGCCTTTTTATATTGGCACATGCTATTGAATTTTTTAGTTAGCCAACCAGCTTTCTAGTTGCCACCGCGCCCATCCTAATCAGCGAATGGACGGGCACTTACAGGACAAAGGAATAGTTATCCTCAGGTTCACCCATCTCCATTGTGTGTGTTTACGGGAAGGGCAAATATCCGTTGTTGTAGTAAGCTGGCCTACTTTCCACGTAAGTGTAGGTAGATATGTTATTTTGTGTTTTAGCCTATTTTTCCGATATTATGCCAGTTTATGCATATATATATATATATATATATATATATATATATATATATATAATACAATATAATTCTCGTATCTCAGATTGAACATATTGGGAAGTGGTATTCAAATTACCATTAGCGTATTAAGCGATGCTCTTTGTGTAAAAAAATTGAGCTTAGGTATTTGGAAAATGTCAAAACATTGCTAATTCACTGCCATCATAGCAGCAGCCGAATAGCGCAACTGCTGGAGCTCCGAATGTTATTTGGGCGGTCGGGTTTCGATCCTGGCTTGAGGTAGTTCCTTGTCTAACCGCACTGATGAGCTGTTAAACAGCAAAACAGTACTACATGTGGATGACTATGACTATACATATATATTTAATTATTATAGTAAAATATATATATATATATATATATATATATATATATATACATACATACATATATATATTATTTATATGTATGTTTATTTTTATTTTTTATATTTTATTTATTTATTTATTTATATTGTATTGCTATTGTCAATTTCAAGATTATTTCTTATCGGTATCTCAGAGTAAAGTTTATCCTGTGCACACAGTTGTTCGCTATGTGGCATGAACGCCTTCGGGAGCGGTAGATTTCCACATTGGGGGGATTGAGATCCCCGAAATACTGAATAAGGCTGGGGAGCTATAATTTGTATTAACTGTTAAGCATTATTGTGGGCCCGGACAGCGGCGGATAACCTTGCTGAAAGGAAAAGTTAAGTTATGAATTTATTGTGTTTTTGTAAAACAGGCATATATTTTTTTATTGTAGAAGAAAAAGTGACAATTTGGTGGCGTTTTGAAATCATCGAGATTCTGATTTCGGTTCTTAGACAGACTAGGGATCAAGGATTAACTTCCCTGGTCGTGTGAACTGAAGGCTGCGAGCATTCGCAGAATAACCAGTACACACGCAAGCAATCGGGGCTTCCCCGGGACTGACGTATTAATTGGTGATTGGTTCTAGGAAATAACCTACCCTACCTATCACCCGACTAGACAAGCAAATACCCGCGCCAAAAATCAGAAGTGAAGCTGGATCTCGAGAGAATTTAACACTAATAAAAGAATCGCCGTCGCACCCCTTTCCCCGTCCGTCGCCACCGCAAAACACCTCGAGTAAGATTCAATAGTGAGTTTTGTAACAAATCAACACTGGACATTTGTGTACAAGTTATATTATATTCTATAAATTTGAGTTGAATGAACTCGTAGAATAGAGAAATTTGAGTTTGTCTTTCTTTTGTGCGCATGAAACTTTCTTCACTTCGAGCGTGATACGGCATATCAACCCGAAGGTGAAATCGACGCTGAAACCGACCAACCAGATCTCGCTGCGCTGAGATAAATCGTGGAGAATTCCCTGTGAAAGACGGTCAAACATGTATATACGTAATATTTCTTGTTATTCAGGTTTTCGTTGGCAAATATTGTGGCCTGGTAAACTATGCTTTTTGCTAGACATTTATTTTGAAGTGGGCAAATGTGCGGGATCTACAGTTGCATTTATCTTGTTTATCATTATTAGTCTTATTTTTATTTCTATTGGGATTGTTGTTGTTTAGGTTTGGTGTATTATTATTATTATTATTATTATTATTATTGTTGTTGTTGTTGTTTCTACTAGTTACATTTTCGTTCTTTGTGTAAGTTTTATTTTTTCATGTTGTTCACTTTTGTATTATTTATTTTTATTATTGTTTTCATTGCCCTTATTTATTATTTTGTTATTATGTGTTTTAATTATCATCTCTAATTTTTCGCAGCAGATGTATGATAACTTTAGGTTATTTTTATTGAAGATTTTGTTAAGGGGATTGTTTACGGGGAAAGTACTTTTCGATGAGGTTTAGAAATTTCTTGCCAAGTTTTGTTTCTAACATTTGATTTTATGGCGGCGTATACCAGATTATATATTTTTTCTTCTATTTTAATTTTATTATAGTTATTGGTATTTGGTGGCTTATACTTAATATCAATATTTTTGTACGTACTATTTTTTAAAGCTGTGTCGTAGAGGTCGATTAACTTATTAAATAGATTGTCGTCACTTGAGTCATTGCTGAGTCTACTTACGATGGAGTTAGGAATCTGATTTAGGAATCGGTTTTATAATATGACTTTAATAGTAAGCCTCGCAGTCGTTCGATAAACCCAACTAAACCAAAAATAGGTAGAATTAGTAAAACAATACTTTCTATAGTAAACAAACAAATTAAACAAGACCTAAGATTAAACCAGTCGGCAAATACTGCCGAGGTAATCACTTGGTTTAAAAATATAGAAAACAAAAATGAATGTACGTTTCTACAGTTTGACATCGTAGATTTCTATTCCTCGATATCCGAAGAACTTTTCAACATCGCCCTGGAGTTTGCTGACGTATATACCGACATATTCCCGGAAGAAATCCACATTATTAAAAGAATGTAGAAAGTCAGATTTAGTAAATAACAATAACCAATGGATAAAAACAAAAATGATAAACTCTTTTGACTTGGCAATGGGTGCTTTAGACTCAGTAGAGGCATCTGATTTTGTGGGATTGTTCATTTTATATACCCTCACAAGCATATTTGATACTACAGATATTGGCCTAAATAGAGATGATGGATTAGCTATAATAAAAGATTCTAACAAAGCCAGGGGGGGGGGAAATTTAAGAAAATGATACACAAGGAAATGAAAAAAATAGGCATAAAGTAAACGTACTAGCTAATATAAAAATAACAAATTTCTTGGACGTCACCTTAAATTTAGATAAAATACTACTTAAAAGATAACACTAATCCAATATTCGTAAACCCTAAGTCCAACCGAGAATAAGTATCGAAGTTAAAATACTTCTTAACTCTTAATCAAATTAAATAATTTTATTTTTTATAAACATTTTTATTAGGAAAGAGGTTATTGCTGGTTCTCAAGCTCATATATCTTTCATTGCTCTCCTGATCCACCCACACTCTTCCCAGTGAATACATTGGTATTGTTAACGGCATTGCTCTAGGTTTAGTTACTCTTTTTTCTTCTGCATTACTTTTCACTGACAGCATACTCTCTTTATCTTAGTTTATATATGTAAAAACCCTCTAAAATGCTGCACACCTAATCGTTCATTTGCATCCTGTACCACGTCAACAGTATCCACATGCTCTAATGTGTTAATAGCTATTTCCGTTGCCTTTTTCGTTTCCATTTCTTCCCAGTTCTTATTTCAGGTTGCTCATCTTTAATCTGTTGGTTGTTAGAGAAGCATGGTACCACAACTATCCTTATTTTTGACACTCTGTACCTTTCAAGAATTGATGTGATATATAACTTCAAATGTCCTCCCCCCAAATGCTGAGTTTTTCAACATTATTTTGTAGTCTAAACCACTTTTTACATAAACTCCTCATCATTTGCATCAATAACCACAATATGTGATGAACATATTATCCGATGATACAGATTTAACTGTAAATACTAAGATTTGTGCTTTCCATGTAACTAGATTTTATCGATTATCGTTAATATTGCCTCCACCGTATTTCCACACTTAACTTCCATCGCTTGATGTATCCATGTACCACCTTCCCATGCCTTTCATTGGTTTCTCTTTTACTGTAAGTATCACTTCTACTCCGATAATATATCATATTTCTTTTTAGTTTTTTTTACCTTTCTTATAGGTTACGCTTCTTGTTTGGTTTTAAATTTAAAGTGCATTCTTGGCCGCTAAACAAGCTGTTCTTGTTGGTCTAATACTTCGTCTATTCCTTCTGCAATATCATCAATAAATACCCTCTCTAGGGTCTTAACAAGTGTAACCTCACAAACAGATGATCTCAACAAATTGTCATGACACGAACACAAAAAAGATCACTGATATTTTGCATCCTGCTGCAATGCTAACCTCCAAACATTTTCGGTCTGTTATGTAGCTACGTTTCGTAAAATGTCTTTACTTGATCCTAGTATTTCATGATCATAGACTGAATTGTATCTTAGAATCTAAATGAACTCCATCGCGTTTAAAATCATTTCACCTGAAACAAAGCAAGATTTAAGCATATAATTATGATGTGCTCTTTTTCTTTCTCGGTTTGTATGATACTTTGCAAGATTGCATAAGTATGCCTAATACAGCCTCATATTCCTTTTGATGAGGCAACTGCTTTTAATGTTAATTATCATTCTGTTGGCAACAGCATCGCACGCAATCTTTCCATTAATGTTTAATAATGATATAGGTCGGACTTTTTCTAACTTTTTGGTTTGTTCTTCTTTTAGTTTGTATAGACACAATAGCACAATCCCCTTCTTCTCACCCTCTCTCTCTTTCACTCTCTCTCTCTCTCTCTCTCTCTCTCTATATATATATATATATATATAAACACACACATACACCCACACCCACACCCACACACACACACACACACACACACACACACACACACACACATATATATATATATATATATATATATATATATAGAGAGAGAGAGAGAGAGAGAGAGAGAGAGAGAGTGAGAGAGAGAGAGAGAGTAGAAGAGAGATTAAGAGTTTAAGGTGAAAGAAAAATATATGCTGCTTTATATATATACTTTTTTCTTTTCATAGTTCAAACCTTTAAGAATAAAAGCTCAATGATTGCTAATATTTAACAGATAATATTTAAATACCACCCCAAACTTCTTCTGTGATTTGAAAAAAAAAATGAAGAAAAAAGCAAAAAAATAAAAATAAACGTGGCTACTGCTATTTAGTTTAATTTTATTTTATATATATATATATACTAGCCTGGGTGCCCAGCATTTTCAGGGTGTTTGGAGGTGTGTGTTGAGCAAAAAAAAAAAAAAAAAAAAAAGAGAAGAAAGTGAAAAAAAACAGATAAACAAATACTGGAGACGACGGCGTGGTCGGAATTGTGTTTAACTCGATTAAAAAAGAAGATAGAAACGATGTCCGTTTTCGAATGCGAGATATTACGATCTGGGAAGTATGTGAAAACTTCTCGCGGAATCTAACTGACGCGAGAAGCCCGATGTAAAAAGCCTTTTGTGGACATACACAAACGCTCGTGCCCATTTTGTCTTCTCTATATTAGACTAGCGGGGCTACTCGGCGTTGCTCGGGATCGTATAAACAATGAGAAAATTGAAGCTGATTTTGAACATATTTGTTATTCTTCGGATAAAGGAATTTTTATGTCTATGTATGATTAGCTTTTTTCGAGGAAAAGAATATTTTACCTACCCTAGGACGGGTATTACACCTATCAAATAATTGTACCTTATCTAGGATAAGTAATTTATACCATATATGTGAAATAATGTTTCCTTTGCGGGGATGGGTAATATACAACACATATTTAAAATAATTTTACTTACCCTCGGACGGGTAATTAAAATAAATACATGGAGCAATTTCACATACTATCGACAGGTATTGTACAACATGTTAAATAATTTCTCTTACCACTAAGGCTACCATAATTTTAAGAAAACTGAAACATTTTTAGAAAGTAGATCATTAGACGTTCCAAATTAGTACATAAATACATCATCTTGGTTAAAAATTAGGCAACCATTGTTTCATCATAAAAAAAGAGACGATGTCTGTTTTCGAATGCGAGATATTACGACCTGGGAAGTATGTGAAAACTTCTCGCGGAATTTAACTGACGTGAGAAGCCCGATATAAAAAGCCTTTTGTGGACATACACAAACGCTCGTGCCCATTTTACCTTCTATATATAAGATTATGTTGGTGCAAATACAATATCTTTTTCTCACATATGTTTCTTTTATATATGATTTCCGAATTAATTCATTGATATATATCTGTTTTATATCATTTTGAATAACGTTTTTCGTTCTATTGAATCGTGTTATTCGTTACCGTTCTCAATCCATTTATTCATTTTTGCAGACTTTTCGATATCATGGACAAAATTCAAATCTGAACGATTTTCTTGTTCCAGTTCAAACTAGACCGAAAAGCTGCCGAGACAGGTCGTGGTATCAATGATGCGTTTGGCACAGGAATCACTAACGAACCTGTGGCACAATGGTATTTCAAGAAAATTCGCAATGGTGACGAGAGTCCCGAAGATAAAGTCGGTCGCGGCCGGCCGACTGTGGTTGATACAGAATATTTGAAAGCCTTAAGTGAAGCCGATCCTCGCAAAACCACACGAGAAGTTGCTGCTGAATTCAAGGTCGACTACTCAATAGTCGTTCGCCATTTAAAGAGAATAGGGAAGTAAAAACGTTGGATACATGGGTACGCATGGATTCCACGATAATAAAGAAATCGTCGTTTTGAGGTGTCTTCTATGCTCCTTCTGCGCAACAAAACGACCCATTTCTCGAGCGGATTGTGACGTGTGATGAGAAGTGGATCCTCTACGACAACCGACGACGTTCGGTACAGTGGTTGGATGCCGGAGAAGCTCCACAATACTTGCACCAAAAAAAGGTTATGGCGATTGTTTGATGATCTGTAGCCGTCCGCATCAACTGCGCTTCTTGAATCCGGGCGAAACGATTACGACGGAGAAGTATTCCCAACAAGTTGGCGAAATGCACCAGACGCTCTAGCATATCTGCTCGAGATTGGTCAATATGAAGGGACCAATTATCCGCCATGGCAACTCTCGTGCGCATGTTGCTCAACTGACCCTGCAGAAACTGAACAAATTAGGCTACGAGACTCTGCCTCATCCGCAATAATCACCGGATCGTTCGCCCACCGATTATCCCTTTTTCAAGCATCTCGACAACTTCCTGCGCGAAAAATGCTTCAAAAGCCTTCAATGACTAAATCGCTTCCAGAACTCCGGATTTCTGTGCTAGTCGGATAAATAAACTTGTTGCTCGCTGGCAGAAATGTGTCGATTCTAATGGTACTTATTTCGATTAATAAAGTTCGTTATGACAGAAGTTATAATCTTTTGTAGTTGAACGCAAAAAAAAACAACAAAAAAAAAACACATTATTTTTGCCCTAACCGAAAATTCTTAAAAGAAAAATACAACACAAAAATAACCCAATCACATCATGAATTTATTTAACCTCAAAACGGGCCTTTTTAAACAAGGTGTGGCAGTCAGGATAGTATCTGACTTATAAAATGCGAAAACTTACAACAGATGTTCGCATTTCGAAAAATAAGTAAAAATACAAAAAAAGTAGTAAAAAAAGGGGTAGGAAAAAGAAGGGATGATGTCATTGAGGAAAATATTTAAGAAGTATAAAAATCAAACCTGAAGAAATGGATTTGTAGAAATTCGAGTTGACAAAGGATAAACTCGACACAAAAACCTTTTAAATAAAATAGATGAACTGATAGCAAGATTTAGACATAGATATAGATTTAAGAACACAAGCCCCTGAATCCAAAATCTACAGGGCGGAACGTTAAAATTTTCGCCCTAAAGAAAACAATACTACAGTTTTAAAACTTTTATTGAAAATATTAATTCAGGTAACGTGATTATGTAGTGCAGCTTACGCCTATTCAATGTAGCAGCCTTCAGCCTCAGTGTGTTGAAATAAATTTATAATGAGATCTGTTTAAATTTGTCTTGTATTTGTATTTTAACCATTATGTCTGATATGCTTCGCAATGAGTTCGCACACTACGTTCTTTTTACAGAAACTACATTATCTTTTTGAGTAAACACACACACACACACACACACACTCTCTCTCTCACTCTCTCTCTCTCTATATATATATAATCAAAAGAGAAATGGTTTTATAATTAATAGGAAATATCATATTATAAAATATTATATTTAAGCGTATTTGCTGGCTGGGCACGGCTCCACTGCAAGCTTGTATAAATATCTACACATACTAAAAGCATGCAACTACACCAGGAAATACTATGATTACTCTGAACAATATGGACTGCATCTCTTTTTATGTTTCTTTATTTCTCTCTCTCTCTTTATATATATATATATATATATATATATATATATATGGAACATTCCATATTTTACGCACTATCTACATATACGAGTTCTGATCCGATCTAGTTCCATACTGATAACAACCTCTGACGATGGATCAGAAAGTACTCGAATAAAAAGCGATACTAGACGATACATCGCCTAATTCCAACAAAAATAAACTCATTAGGCAAGTAAAACGAATCAGAAAATATCTCGACAAAGATTGTTTATAATGTCAAATTATATCTCTAATCTATATCCATATATCTATAAAAGTGAAATTGTCTGTGTGTGTGTGTATGTGTGTGTGTACATTTCCCTACCAAGTTACTCTGTCAATTTCCAGTCTACAGACTCTAGATTTTACATAAGGGGTCTTGAGATTTAGGAACATCTTTTTCATCGGTTTTCAGCCAAAAATTTGGCTGTCAAGAGGCCAAAGTTCAACGAGTTGACCTTTGAAAACTCTACCAAACTCCTCCGCCAAGTTTGCGTCTAAACACTTGAACTTTTAGTTTAGATTCCTTTGACTTGGATTAAGCTTTTAACTTGATTTTAGCCGAAAACAAGAAAGGTTAAGGGGTCAAAATAGGAGTCAAATTAAAAAAAAAATATCAAAGTTAAAAGAGTTGTCCTTTGCAAACTCTTTCAAACTCCTCCGCCAATTTTAGATGTAGGTTACCTGGAGATGAGTCAAATTTTTTAATATACATATACATATGCGCATAAAGTTATGAACAGTGCATAGGACCCGAGAAAAGCTGGGTTGAACTGCTAGTATTATATAAAAGGATCCTTAACTGTGTGTCTGCGAGTTAGTTCAATATAGACTCGAAAACTTCTGTGTCTAGTTTTACAAAATTTCACACGAATGTACTTTATATGCCTGACAGTGTTCTTAAACACATTTTGTGTCGGAATGTCTTAGATAAGTATTGATAATCGAAAGAAGGAATATGCGATTTTAACGAAAGTTAACACCTTACACAGCCATACATCACAAGTGCATCTGAGAAGTTTTATTACTACATAAGGCGAAACACCCAACATATAAAATAAACAGTAAGTTCGTTGATATAAAAATGAAGCGTTCGAGATAAATGTTTCTGTTTAAAGCAAAGTTTCACAGTGAAACTTGACTTTTATATTTGAAACTTAAATTCAAGCCAATAGCACCACAGAACCGGTAACGTCAGGCATATAAAATACACAGTATAATCCTTGATATGACAAGGGTGCATTCAAAATGAATGCTTATGTTTAGAGAAAAATTAAAGCATGATACTTGACTTTTGTTTTTTAAACTTAAATGAAAGCCATTATACATGACATAATTTCATAAAATAAACAGTAGGTTCTTTACAGTGCAATATATTGTGAACTTAGTCATTGTGAGAGTCTCGTGAAGTTTCGATTTGATTGAAAAATGGGATATTTAGTCGATTTCGTTGACAATAAAAATATGAGTGTGAAACATTCGTTGACCATCATTCAATTCCGACCAACGTCTGGTCGCCCTACTAGTATATATATATATATATATATATATATATATATATATATATATATATATATATATATGTTTACATACATGTGTATTTATCTTTGTATACAGGGTACATAAACATTGTTTAGTTTAATTATAACTCAGTATATCCTATTAAATTTAAGAGAATTTCAATCCGGAGCGAACTCATGATTTGACTCTCACCCTACGTTGACAGGTGATTCAGCTAGTACCGATGCAAGATAAAGAGCGAAATAAAGAAAGCAAAAAATATCCCCAGCCCACAGACTTACCATATCTACAATAGTTGCTTCTTTATATGAGAAGATTTTAAACCAATGGAGATTATCCGGAGAATATTGGAAACAAAGGAAAATTCTTTTGAATGCCAAAGTAGTTTAGAGAATCGCAGGCGTCAGTTGTGTTATTGCAGGAAGTCGATTCTTGCAAGTGTCGCCTGAATTTATATTTTTTAGCCAGCTTTTGGAATTCTTCCAAATGTCCTCATCGTTTTTAGTATTTTACTGAACTTCGTCTCCAAGGCCCACATTTCAATTTTAAATTATCCTGAGAGAAGTAAATGTTCACATATAAATCGATTTTTCAAGCAACTGTCTCAGTATTTTCGAATATTTATTGCTTTTTTATCAAGTGCGAATCTGTATAATTGGAAAGATTTGATTTGTTAACCTTCAGGATATTATATATATATATATATATATATATATATATATATATATATATATATGTGTGTGTGTGTTGCTAGTATATATATATATATATATATATATATATATATGGTGTTGCTAGTATATATATATATATTGTGTTGCTAGTAATATTCTTTTCGAGGTGCTTTCAATATTTTTCTAGACTTTCTTTTATACGGGCATTTAAAACTTTCGTATGCACGTGTAAATTTAGTCTGTTATTGTTATGCATCTTGTGGAATAACAAACAATTTTTTATGATTTCAGGTTCAAAGGGAATACACTCTACTAAAGCATGATTGTCACACCTATTGGATTTCACACACTCACAATCCGGCTGTGAGGACACTTTAGAAGAATGATATGAAATAACATTCTGTTTTTAAATTGGAAAACATGCAACAAAAACGTATGAAATGTTTTAGACAGCATTTTGCATCTTTTATGAATCGATCATCAGTTTTTGAGTAGCATAAGATATTTAATAAAATCAAGGATTCTGGGAGGGATGATAAGAGGTTTAGGAGGAGTAAGTAAGTCAGAACACCAGTGTTGATTGGCCAAATAAAATATTTTATCGACTAAGACAGTCGTGTGTCCATAGAGACAATAAGTGCACAGCTTCATGTCAGTGTGGAAACTGTACATAAAATTATTCGCGAGGAACTGAAGATACGGAAGATTTGCGTAAAGTTTGTCCCAATGGTGCACAGAGAAGATCATATGTTTAATTTCTCAAATCTTATATCACTAAGACATTCTTGTGCATAGATACAAAGATTTTATCCTGAGCAATTCAACATCCAGGGATCATATATCTAATACTAATTTAATTCCTTATATCACTTTGAATTTCACATTAAATTTTCACTCTATCCCTAAGCTAAGATGAACACCTCATAATGCTCTATTCAACTAATTTTTAAAAATTAGATAGATGCAGTTACAATATCAGAGACTCCCTTGAAGTGCTTTGTGCCTGACCTAGTCTACGGACTTGAACAATAAACCACGACACTATATACCTATAATTTCTCTCAAAACCGCAAAAGATACCACTGCTAGTATGCTACGTATATCCTATAGATACTCTACCTCCAAGATGACTGCCTTTGTCTGTTTTGCATGACAAACTTAATACTCTCTCCTTATCACTCACTAACCAACTGCTCTATTTCCTAAGTTGCCATTAAATCTAATCCATTGCACGTAGCCTAGAGGGGTCTTAGCTCTCAACCCTTAACCCTAATAGACTGACCTTTTGTAAATCGATACCCGTTAACACCTAAAGATTTCTTAGGCATACTTTTGGTTATACTCTTAACCCATAACTAAGCCTCTAAGTAAATACTTACTAGCCATAGTCCTATACATAAATTTAACGTGATCTATAATGAACAGCAACCCTTAATATCTTTCTTTTGATAGAAGATAGTATTGCAATAACTTATGCACAAACTGAACCGGTACTCATTGTAAATACAAACCTCCGGATATTAAGAGAAAGGCGAAGTCATCCTCCTTCGTAAGAAGTCTGAAGACAACATACTCAATGTCTAAAATTCCATACATTTGTATACAGTGAAAACATGCCACTTACCCATCCATCTATATTTAACTATACTTAGAGAATACGCCATAACCTATATCTTTCAGGTATACTGTACTAAACTGTATTCCAAATCAAATGTTTTCTTGTATCTTTTTTTTTTTTTATTACATTTTCACCCCAAACAAGGCACATTGCCACTTTGGTGTAGGGGGCTACTATCAGGGGAAACATCTACTGGGGTACTATGTAGGGATTAGGGCAGCGAGATGTTGGTTCACGTTGCACTTGAACTTATGCATGTCAGTACAGTTGGGGAAGCAGTGACCCGGAATGGAATTCCAAAGTCTAGCAGTTCTGGGGAAGAAACTACTGGAGTAGAAGGATCTTTTACATCTAGGGATCTCTACAGTGTGGGGGTGGGATTTTGCAGCTTGTCGGGTCTGTCGAGGGTGTTCACGTCGTGGGGGCACAAGTGCTTGCAGTTCTTCAGAGCATTCACCATTATAGTACTTGTAGAACAGGCAGAGGGATGCAACGTTTCGACGATGGGACAGAGGCTGAAGTTTTGATGCCAGTTTAGGGCCTATCAGATTTGCGACTCTCTTTTGAACCCTGTCAAGGAGCGAGAGACTAGTAGCCGATGCACCGGCCCAAATATGACAGCAATACTCCATACATGGGCGAATAGTGGCCTTATAGAGGTACAGGATACTTTCGGGTGTTAAAAGTTTTCTAGCACGGTAGAGAGAGCCCACCTTCCTTGCAGCGGCCCTGGCAATGCCCTCGATGTAACTGTTCCAACTCATGTTTCCAGTGAACGTTAGGCCAAGGAGCTTGAGAGACGTACTCTCAGATAAAGAGTCGTTGGCCATTGCTATAGGTGGTAGAGAAGGTTTCTTGTAATTATTGAATGAAACCAGTTTTGTCTTGGTGGCATTGAACGTTACCATCCATTTTTGTCCCCATTCCACTACTGATTTGAGGTCATCCTCTAGTGTTTCTGCCATTACTTTAGATATATGTTCGTTTGTTTTCCTGTCGTGCCTGCTATAGAGTGTGGTGTCATCAGCATATATCCCCATCTCAGCTTTCAGTCGTATTAAATACTCAGCTTCGGCACCAAAATTTGATTTCTAATATTAAGTAGATCATACTTTAACATGCTATACTATTCCCGAACTTACAAAACTATATCCAACCATACATTAACTCGTCTCTCTCAAACCAACGCTGCTGTAAAATTAGTTGCTCGCACTGCATGAATTTTTACCTATTCCCCCCCCATTAAAAATGAAAATGGAAAGCATAGTAATGTCCTTTTTAATCACTTTGAGGAGTGTGATTTTTCAGTAGATGTTAACCTAAATAACCGATTTTTCAGTAGATATTTATCTAAATAACCGATTAATATAAACTTACCATGCGAGGTCGTAGAAATACCTGGATTAGGACCCAGGCGCGAGGCGAACCCTCTCGGTGCTGATGGACCCGTAGATATTCCCAGGTCATCCGTCTAGGAGAAGAAAAACTCCGAAGCTAAACGTAGAAGAAGGAGGTTTCTTCAGTTCTGGACGACAACATTTCTAGAGCTGGTGACTCAAACGAAACACCGGTTCGCAAACCTAAACTACTTAAGGAGGAGATAGGCTCTGTCTATCGCCCGGCTTTCATACTCCTTCTGTGCCTATTAGCCAGGCGTAGAGGTGCTATCACAGGGACTCGTCAGAATCACCCAGTGGTTGACATTGTTTCCTCACTAGGGCAATGAACGCCGTTTCCCTCCGTTTTCTCCGCTCCCGCCACATCCCATCCCCTAAACTGGACACAGTGGGGGTGCTTCAGTACCATATATTTCGGTGCAGTTGGATTGGGATTACTTTGCCTAATGGATTGTGGGTACGGGATTGACAGTTTCCTGGCTGCTGTTTCCGACTAATAGTACAGGAGCCCTAACTCTTTAGTAGTGCTTACAGCGGCTGCTCCATCAACAGTTGTATAATATCGGGATGTTTGTAGTGCCATGTCGCGCATGGAAAGGGACCCTGCACGCATCCCCGGTGGGATTTCCCGGGGCCACAATCTTTTGGGTGAGGACAGAATATGGTTTATTTGTATTGCATGTCTGATATTCTGCACAACTACTTGTCAATCACCCTCACTCACACACACACACACACACACACTCTAACTGAAACTTTTAAATTAAATCAAATGAAATGACAGCTTAAACAAAAATTACGTTTAAACATGGACCAAACTCAAAGAAAACCCTGCCTCCTCCTTGAGGCTTGCATTTACAAATATCCGCGAACTTAGAACTAACTTAGATGATGCTGAATCATTTCTCCTTGTAAACACCCCGGATAGCATTAAATTTACCTAACCTTCACCCCTCCATTCTCTCAAACCACTTGAACATGCCTGGTTATCTCCCACTCTGCCGTAAGGACTCGGACAGACATATGCATGGGCTTGGAGTCTATGTTGGTAACACCCCCCCCCCTGACTAGAAAAATAAAACTAGAATCAGACGAGCAGGCCTTTATGTGCTTCAGACTAAGTATGCAACATAATATTAGCTACTTGTATTTTCTCTACCACTCTCTCTCTCAACCCAGGACTGTACCCTAATAAACAAAGTCTATGACAGCATAGATATAGCACTCTCCCTCGATACTAGCGCACAAGTACATGTATTTGGTGACTCCAATGTCCACCACAGTAACTGGTTTGGATTCTCTGATTACACAGACGTAGCTGGTAGCACAACACATAGCTTCTCTATATCCTATTCCCTATCTCAGACGCTTACATTTCCGACACGTTTCCCAGACCAGCAAGATCAACATGCCTCACTTCTCGAGCTATTTCTCACAACAGTTCCCGATAATTGTACAACAAATGCCCACAGCCCACTCGGGAATGCTGCTCACGCTGTGATAATGGTAGAACTCACCCTAAATTCTAACCCTAAAACTGAAGACTCACTACTCAAAGCAAGGAGGTATTACAAAAAGGCTCACTGGGAAGCCATCAGGAAAGTAAACAGAGATACCCCATGGTGAAATATCTTTTTTTCTTCCAGTGGAAGGCAGCATGCGTTCTGCAGATTAAACCGACATAAGTCCAGTTCAAATAAACAGAAGTATATAGAAGCTAGAAATAATTGTAAGAGAGTAATAGCGACAGCTAAGACAGATTACACTGAAACCACCAAAAAACGCATCGAGGCACAGAAATCAGGAACCCGTGATTTTTGGAAAATCTACAACAGTGTAGTAAATAATGGGCAGTCAACGATTTCCCCACTATCAAACAATCATGAGGTTGCTGGCACGGCAACCGACAAGGCTGATGTGCTTACCAGTCGGTTTGCCTTAAACTCTACACTGGACCCGGCACACACCTCCCCGACTTTCCTTTGCGGACAGACGCCACACTAGACGATTTGAAAATCACTCCTTCTCAGGTGCATGGTATCATAAAAAACCTAGACATCTTAAAAGCATGTGGACCAGATCTCATCTCGACTGTGCTATTAAAAAATGCTCTGCTGAGGTTGCTCCAGTTCTCTTCGAACTTTACAATAAATGCCTTAACGAATCTTGCTTTCCCGACTGCTGGAAAACCGGTTGTGTGGTACCAGTCTTCAAGAATTCTGGTGAAAGAACTGGCCCACTAAATTATCGCCCCATTAGCCTCCTCTCGCTTTTCGACAAAATATTTGAGTCCTTAATTAATCAAGCCCTAGTCCAACACCTAACAGCTGCTAAACTCCTGACCGCCAAACAATATGGATTTAGGCAAGCCCGTTCAACAGCAGATACCTTAACTGTAGTCTCTGAACGTATACACCGTTCACTGGAGAAAACCGGGGAGGGTGGAGGAGTAGCCCTTGATATATCTAAGGCCTTTGATAGGGTATGGCACGATGATCTAAGGGAAATTAGATCATATGGTATCGCTGGAAGAATACAATATGTAATAAATCCTTCTTAAGTAAGAGAAAAATCCAAGTTGTTCTCGACGATCGTGCATCTAAACAATATGATATAAATGCGGGAGTACCTCAGTAGTCTATTCTTGGATCTTTATTATTCCTGATATTCATAAATGACCTCCCTGATAAAATTGTTTCGGAGATGGGTATATTTACCGATGACACCCCTCTCTATGACAAGCATGAGGGGAAAACAAATGAACACATATCTAAGGAAATGGCAGAAACACTAGAGGATAACTTTCAATCTGTAGTGGAATGGGGACAAAAATGGATGGTCAAATTCAATGCTGCCAAAACTAAGCTTGTTTCCTTCAATAACTACAAGAAGCCTGCTCTACCACCAATAGCAATGGCCAAGAACACATTGCCTGAAAGTACTTCTTTTAAACTCATCGGCTTAACGTTTACAGGGTACATGAACTGGAATAGATACATTGCCAAAATTGCCGCAAAAAAGGTGGGCTCTCTCTACCGTGCTAGAAAATTTCTTATGCCTGAAATTATCCTGTACTTCTATAAGGCGACCATTCGCTCATGTGTGGAGTACTGTTGTCATTTTTGGGCTGGTGCATCTGCTGCTTGCCTCTCACTCCTGGACAGGGTTGAAAAGAGAGTCGCCAACCTGTCATCTAGGCTTCAGCCTCTGTCCCATCGACGAAATATTGCATCACTCTGCCTGTTCTACAAATACTTTAATGGTAATATATATATATATATATATATATATATATATATATATATATGAAATTAGGCACATCATGATATGTGTGAGAGAGGTTGCAGAGATGAAAACATGATAGAGGTTCAATCAAATTGTAAATACGTTTCTGAATTTTATCAAGAGCCCTCAAATGAGACAGAGATTCACCATCCCAAATATTACATCAATACTCCATACATTGGTCAAAAAGCAATTAATATCGGTCTTTATCTGAATTTTCATGTTTCTACTTACAACGAAACTTTAGGAAAAATTATATTTGCTATTAAATGTTACCTTTTCCCTTTTTTCATTTGTTCTCTGTTCAGCATAAAAACAGATATTGCTATCTATTAAGCCAAATAATGGACATTTTAAATAGAACTGATCATTTATTTTTTTCTCCTGTAATCTTCATGTTTGCTTAAATTCATTCTCCCTTGCTGCTCTTGTCAATAAATAATATAATGTTGTTATCGGCGTTAAGCTCTAGCAGGGGTAACGTAGCATGTATATGTATTATATGCGAACAACGTCCCATTTAAAAATTAATACATTTTATATGTTTATGTGGTTTCAATAGATATATTAAACAAAAAAAAATCCATCTATGGAAACATTATTTCATAAGATTAATAAGAAAATATTAGAAAGCCGAATAATATTTAATTAAATGAGTGAAATCATTTTTCTTTTTTGAGACATTAAGACACCTTAAAAAAAAAGGTTTCGGTTTTTTATCTTTTTTCTCTTTGTTTTCTCTTGGTATTAAGCGTCAGGGCCAGATTCTCACAGAAAGAGAAAAGGCTACTTCCGATTTTATTGACAGTTGTTTTTTTCACAAACGAAGCCACTCGAGGATAAGGGTTAATGTGTGTACAATGTGGGATACTATCGTTAACAGTAAATTGTAATTCTTAAGGGGACATCTCATCGAGAACCTTTTAAAGTTGGACTTAAAGGCGACTATATTGCAGTTAACTAGAAAGAAGGCAAACGGAAGACAGTTTCACAAAAACGTACAGTTCTAAGAAAGAAGCATTTTGTTCATGAAATACACGTTTATGTTCAGACACAGATAAAGAGTGGGGGAAATTATTGATAGTGGTTTTAGCTAGACTAGTGTTTTCCTGGAAGTTTGGCAAGAGGGAACCATAGATTGGGTTTTATTTTATGAAATGATTAAAACCATTTTTATGGTTTTCTTCTTTGAAGAAACATTTTTTTCATAATTTTATAAAATATTTTAAAATTAACCTCACAATATAATCTTTTTAAAAGTATGAGCGAATCCCATGTATGTTAAATTCGCGACAACCAAGCAAACACACCCATAAACCTCAGATTTACAATAATCATCAATAATATCAACCTTATCTTTTTTATCTCCACGATAAGCTTACCACTTAGAGTTATTACAATTAGAAAGTAAAGAAAAAACTACAACGCAATAACATTCTTTGAAAAAAGTATCTTACACGGAAAGTATCAGAAAAAAGATATTAAACATTAAATATTTTATAACATTATTTGTGCTCCTGATATTTTCAAATTAAAATTCCCTGAGTTTCAATTTCTTGTGCACACCTTTTAGTCTTAAGATTTAAATCTGAGACATTTTCTAGAATCAAAATCATGTATTGGATTTTGATCATAATTAAAATAGTGATTCTAGACATAATGTTATATATCATTTTATCTTAATCATAATCTTTGTAAGAAGAAGTAAAACACGTGCATATTCGGAGATTTAATTTTCCTCTTACTATGACGGGTATTATCCGAGTTCATTAAATATATAGTTAGATAGACTTGATTAAATCGGTTAACCCTAACCCTAACCCTAACCTCTTACTACGACGGGTATTATCCGAGTTCAGTAAATATATAGTTAGATAGACTTGCTTTAATCGGTTAGCGAGATAGCTGGTCACTAGAGCAATTGCCTTAAATAATCCAAACATCAAAGTTCTAAACCATAAACTACATACAATTTAAAACGAAATGAAGAATTTATTAAATTAACTTTTCTGCTAAGATTACAGTTTTCATAAGTCGCATTCAACCACGCGAAATTTTGTACGCCATTGTTTTTAGTGCACTTTTCACAGATTCGCCATAAAACATCAACAGTGAAGAATGGTGCTGTGAGGTCAACGAGAGATCAATCGATTTTATGCACCGCATAATGTCTTGTGCGAACGCCACAAACGCTAGTCAGAAAAAAATGTTAAAAATTATATTAAAAAAATAAATTGTTACCAAAAATAAAGATATTTTCTATAAAGTACGTAGAATATTTTGAATAAGAAAAAAAATACAAAAATAAGAAGAAAAAGCCAAAATTATGGGTTAACAAAATGAAGAACGTGGATCGTGGATCAAACAATTATATATATATATATACACACACACTTGTATACATGCATATATGTATTAAGATGAGCAATACACACACACGCATATATATATATATATATATATATATATATATATATATATATATATATATATATATATATATATACATCAACTGACCGCACGACATTGTCCGGTCGTAAAATATTTAAGATTTTATCATGGCGTTGCTGTTTTATATTTAATGGTCTACTTTTTCGATAGGATTGAGGTCTGTAGATTGTGCAGGCCAATTAAAATACGGAATATTATGCTCTTATAGGAACCTCTTGATATTGCCAACTGCAGGAATAAGAGCATTATGGGATTATTATTCAAATTCTGGCTAAAGAAACATGGAAAATGTCCAGTCAACATTTTAATGTACTTATTTATTCGACCTTGCAAGAGACATATAAGCCCTGAACCATTGGCACTAATAACGCCCCACACCAAAACTGAACCTTTACCACCTTGCAGCGTTGAATCTGTGCACCTAGGATTAAATTCTTCGTCCTTTTTTCAACGGACGTACTGCATACCATCACTGCCTAGCATATTGAATTTGCTTTCGTCGCTGAAATTAATTTCAACCCATATGAAGAATTATGATCATCATTTCATCTGACGAAGTCCAAACGATGCTTTCTGTTCTTAACCGAAATCATTGCCTTGCGACTTGCAACAGCATCTCAAATTAAATTCCTTCAACGTGTCCTTAACTGTAGAAAGAGAGCATTTTTTGACAAGGTTTGACTGTTGTTGGATTTGGGAAACGGTTTCAAATCTGTTCTGAGGCTGCGAATCCTAATACCATTGTCTTTCCTGTAAGAAGTAACTCTAGGACGACCAGATATATGTACATCGCGAACACTGCCGGTAATTTAGTGCTTTTATTCATCGTATATCAATCTGCGTCCGATTTCCCGATTGGATAAACCAGAAAGGTTGAGAGTAATGAGCTCCTGACGATAACTAAAAGAGACTCGAGGTATATGAACTAAATGGTACTTTGTATAACTTAAGAACAACAACAATTACGGTTAGATATGCAAAAATAAATATTTTACGATTAAAAATGCTAAAAGGTGGACATTTTAAGCTACCTTTAAGCCCACTTGTTGCTGCAGATTTACTTTTTGTCTTCTCGATTTGAAACTATTTTTTTTTAATTGACGTGAACACTAGGGTACTTAAATAAAACATCAAATATGAATAGGTAAAATTATAGAGAAATAAAAAGCGAATCAAATGAGGTATATGTTGTTAAAACATTTACATTCAATTTAGGTTAAATTTGCGATATTTGAAAAAAAATACAACTGCGAAATTTCTTTTTGGCGACACTATATATATATATATATAATTATTTTTTTACTATAATAATTAAATACCTACAGACACTAGTGTTTCATCCTTTCGGGATTCTTCAGTGCAGGGTGTCACGATTACTACCAGTCGAACGATTCGAACCCCGCGACACGAGACATCTCTGGCTCGATTAGCGGAGGCCGCATCCATTCGGCTACCATTAATCATGTGAGATAGCGTTGAATTTTTAAACATTTTAATTTAAATGTTCATTACGTCAGACAGACAGTGATCAAATCGTTATACGATGATCTACGCATTAGAGCTAAATTGACCGACTTTTTAATTCAACAGATATATATATATATATATATATATATATATATATATATATATATATATATATATATATATATATATGAGTTTGCTTTTTCGTATTGGCACTAGTATTGATAGTACACACATCTCCCGCTGCTCCAATACACTTGTACCGTTCCAACAAATTCTGGAAGGTCCCATCGAAGTCCTTTTATACGAGTGTGTCAATAACCCCCCTCACAGCCCTTTTCATCTCCTCAATTGTTTCATAACGACAGCCTTTAAGGTTTTCCTTGAGTTTAGGTAATTACCAAGGAGTATGATCTTGACTAATTACAAGGAGTATGATCTGTAGTATTGCGAGTATGAGGAACTGTCTTCATGCAAGTCTTGGTCAAGTAGTCTGTGACCAGGATGGAGTTGTGAACTGGTGCATTGTCCTAGTGGAAATGCTACTAACCCAATTTGAAGTGTCTTCTCTTCTTCCGGCGGATTCGGTTCCAGAACTCCCTTAAAACCTTTTTTTTGTATTCCTTGTTGACTGTCTAGTGAGAACCCAGTACATGTAGATCATGCCCGTGCTGTCTAAATAATATATAATCATAAGTTTCTGGATGGATTTGCTCTGTCTAGCATCCTTGCGTCTGGAGGTATCAGCACCCTTCCACTGGGAACTCTTTCTCTAGCTCTCTGGGACATAGCAGTAGATCTAGCTCACATCCTAGGTCACTAATGCATCAACAACTGCAGGATCTGAATTGAACAGCTCGACTATTTCCATGCTGTCATGACAACGACCTTCTCTACGATCTTCTCTGGGCACTCCTGGTGTAACCTGACCGTCTTAAGGGAGCCATTTGCTCCCCATTGAGGAGGGTAAGACCCCCGGAACCTGAGAAAGACCGGGCAAATATGCCAAGATTGCCTAATTGAATTCCGGACAACGGTGGGTATCAAAAGTGATATGCTTGTACTTGAAAAAAAAACAAAAAAAAACAAACAGATATTTTATTGTTTAACGAGATTTGTACTGGTTAACCTGGAGAACACCCGTTCACATTAGCTCTCTGAATGAAAGGTTTTGACCCCTTGAGATCGTGTGAAAATGATTCCATTTTTGGTCTCAGGTTACAAAAATGTGAACGTATGGTTGAATTGCACACACTCAAAATGGCTGGTGATTCCTCAGAAAAACGTATTGAACTCTGATTGGTTGAGTGGATCGATCGACTCACCTTGTGACCCCTCTATAAAAAGCCAATGCCCGCTCCAAATTAATAGATTTGCGCCGAAATCTCGAGAAGAAATAAGCTCCCAACATTCTACATCCCGCTCCGCCTAGCCATCCGGTGACGAAGAAAGAAATTTGCGAAACTTAAAATATTTTGGTGAAATAAATGATGTACATATGTAAAAAAAAAACTGTAACTTTTGTGAAATTAACTTTTCCTCGTTAGAAAATCCTGATTTTTTCTGCCTTTTATTTCTGGAGCATGCAAAGTTTTGCTTTTACTTTTCAGTAGAATTCATGTGGAGGACTCCCGGTAGACTTGACATCACGAGCCACAGTTTCCGAAGAAGTTAGAGGTCAGTTATTGACCTGAGTAACGGGAGACCTGCCACACTGGAACAAACTTCGCGCAAATCTCTCCCGTCTTCATTTCCTTGCAAAATATTGTGTGCACAGTTCTATAGAAACGCGGCAGCCCTTATACATGTAATTCTTTATTTGGCCAATCAACTCTGGAGTTCCGACTTCCTTACTCATCCTACAGCTCTCTTCATTCCTCAAAGACTTCTATTGAATATCTTATGCCACTCAAAAACTGGTGCTCGATTCATGAAAGATGCTCCAATAGCAGTCAGAAACATTCCAGACGTTTCTGTTGCATGTTTCCCAAGTTCAAAACAGAAGTTTATTGCATATCGTTCTTCTTAAGTGTACTCACGTCCAGATTGTATTTTTGAAATTAACCAGCTGTGACAATTAGGCTTTAATAAGGTGTATTCTAATTCCTGGTGTGGCTGTTCATTTGAACCTGAAATCATAAAAATTAGTCAGTTATCTTATACGAGGTATAACAATAATTTTTTATGCGTGTACAAAATATTCTAGAAACTTATTCAAGGCACCTCTTTATGTTATTTCCGTAAAGTATGTTTTTAAAATTATATTTTACTCTCTGTATATACCAGTAATTTTTGTCTAGAAGCTCACCGCGTGTGAAAGAAAATATATACACAGGCGGGAAAAAGAAAGTCCGCACTTTGATTTTGTCAAAAACTCCAAATTTAAGCTAAATTTAATGTAACTATTTAAACAACGTATGCCTCATTTGATTCACCTTTTATTCTTCTATAATTTTACCTGTTCATATTTGACTTTTAGTTGAAATATTCTAGTGTTCCCGTCAATTTAAAAAAAATAACTCCAAATTGAGAAGGCAAAAAGAAAGCCCGCACAATGAAAAATTGCTATTTAAATGTAGATTTAGGACATTAATGCAACATAAATACAACGGGAACACAATGAACTAGTTAACATTAAGTAACATAGCCCTTCTGCAATTTGACAGCCTGCAATCTTATAGGAATTCCTAGAATTAGACTGCAGCAATACTCCGCGGAAAGGGCATCTCACTTTTCTTTAATTCTTGTCCAAAGTTCTTCCAAATTATAAATTTAATCATTGCGTAGCTATTGCTTGATGTAATGCCATACGTTTTTCGATAGGATTGAGGTTTGAAGATTGTGCAGGCCAATCCAAGCACGGAATATCATGTTCTTCCAAAACACTCTTGACATTGCCAGCTGTGTGAATGGGAGCATTATCCTGCACGAAGATGGGATTATCATCCAAATTCCAACCAAAGTAACGTAGAAAATGCTCAGTCAACATATTGCAAGCGAACTGTAAGCCTTGGTCCATTTGTACTAATAATGCTCCACGCCAAAAACTGAACCTCAACCATCTTGCAGCGTTGAAACTGAGCACCTACGATTAAATTCTCCATCTTTCCACCGACGGACGTATTACCTACCATCACTGCCTGGCCTATTGAACTTGCTAAAAAGCATTTTTGACCAATATGAAGAATTATGAACTTTATTGCATCTGACGAAGTCCAGACGGCGCTTTCTGGTCTTTACAAGAATCATTGGCTTGCGTCTTGCAACATATCCTCGCAAATTAAATTCCTTTAATATGTTCTTGACAGTAGAAAGAGAGCACTTTTTAACAAGATTGCACTGCCGTTTCAAATATGTTTCTTAGGCTGCAGATCTTGATAGCATTGCCCTCCCTGTTAGAAGTAGCTCTAGTACAACCAGATTAAGGGGCATCACGAACACTGCCAGTGTTTTCTTGCTTTTGCACAGTATTTCGTACCGTTTTCTCATCACATTTCAATCTGCAGCCGATTTCTCGATTGGATAAACCAGAAAAGTGGAGATTAATGAACTTCTGAGGAACACTAAGAAAAAGTTATGTCATATGGACTAAATGTTATGTTGTATAATTTTAAACAACCTGTTAGTGGATATTTTAAACTGATTTAGGGGCGATAATTTAAGCTGGTTTTAAGCGAATTTGTTCCTGCGGACTTTCTTTTTGCCTCCTCAATTTGAAGTTATTTTTTAAATTGAACACTAGAATATTTCAATTAAAAGTCAAATATGAACAGGTAAAATTATAGAGGAATGAAAGGCGAATCAAATAAGGTATAGGTTGTTTAAACAGTTTTATTAAATTTTAGCTTAAACTTGCAGTTTTCGAAAAAAAAAATACAAGTGCGGACTTGCTTTTTGCCGAGACTATATATATATATATATATATATACTAGCAAAAGCACCCGCCGTTGACTTGGTTCAAAAACAGCCTACAGAAAATGCACTCTGATTTATGAAAATATGATAGGTTATGAAAAGGTAGGGTTGTAAATTTGGGTTTAATTTGGGGGTATCAAAACCGAGGCAAAATATGATGAAAGTAAAAATAAAATAGATAAACCCCATAATTTATTATATCATACCTGTTCACACTGAAACACTTATCACAATATTCTGTGGATCTATATTAAAGAAACCTTGTTAAACTTTGTGACATATTTCAATTCTGTGGAGGTCAGGTGCGAACGAACACCCCATAATTTTATCATACCATATTTTTTAAACTGAAACATAATTATCAAAGTATACTTACGCAGATAAATATAAAAAATCTTTATTAAAGTTTGTGCCTATTTCTATTCTATGGAGGTCAGGCGCGAACGCAGACCCCACAATTTTATTATACCATCCATATTTAAATTAAAACATACTTATCAAAGTATTTTCATGTACATCTCTATGAAAACACTTGTAAACGGTTTTTTAATTTTAAAATTTTTATTTCCATACTTTGTGGACCAGGCGCGAATGCAGACCCCACAATCTTAATGAACCACCATTCTGCCAGATCAAACATAAACATTCCTATACATCTTCTATTATTATATGTGATCAGTTTTCTATAATAGTAAACCATATAGGAGCCTATTCGTGACCAAACACACACACACACATTCAGCTTTATATTATATATATATATATATATATATATATATATATATATATATATATACATGACCTATTATCTGAGTTGCAGGTAAACGATAATATTGCCTTACGTCAATGAAAGATGCCGATACGCATAAAAAGCTTTCAAGAGGTTGGCGCCTAAACCATGTCTTAAGTTTGAACCCAGCATTTTCTGAAGCATAATATTCCACAATAAAAAAAAAAAAAAAACAAAAGAAAACAACGTACAATCCAATCCATGAATGAAATACAAAACCCAGGTGACAAAACGATTCATATTTCTATATGGATTACTCGACGCTAACTGGAAGCCAGTAGAAACAACTTCATATTTAAAAACAGCTAAACATACATAATTATATCCAACATTTAACAAACGAATCATCAAGCATTTTATTTCTTTCTTTCCATTTAAATTCATAGCTTCGGGTTTTTTTTTTTTTTACTTTTTCATTTCAAATTCAAAAATGTGAAATCCACTAATTCTGAAAAATTTTGTTTGGATTTTGTTTTTCTTATTCTTTATTCAGGAAGAGATAAATTTTCCATTATATTGCCTCTTACATGTATTTCTTTGGACGGCGGAGGACATTTTACTCATCTCACTAAATAACTAAGAGAGAAATAGGTGTTCCTCAAAAACCGCTAAAAAATTCAAGATATGAAAAGAGAAAAATACAAGGAAAAGGGGGATATATAAAACCTTAAAAAAGAATTTACTATGTTCATTGTAATTCACGGTTTTCTTTATTAAATTCCTCGTGTATTTTGAGATTCTGATAGAGATTATGATCATATATGTTCGTGTGTGTGTATGTGTGTGTGAGAGAATGAAAGATAGATAGATAGATAGATAGATAGATAGAGAGTGGTTGCTTTTAATTAGGTACTTTAGAAACACTAATATAATAATGCGCGTGTGGACTTTAACAAACGTGCCTTGTGTGTTCGTTTTCATTAATCAAGAAAGAAAACGAATTTAAATGAATAAATTTCACACCGTGACAGATGCGGTTTTGTTATGATGTAAACATAGATGATGACGACGACACCGATGACAAAGCGAATCGACTGGCTTGGATTTTTCCCAGCTGGAATTCGAAATGAAATCATCAATCAAAAGGTTTTCGGTCGAAATGGCCGAAGTGTGGATATGTTTTTTCTGCTCTATTGCAACCATAATATGTTAACCATAAAGGAACACTTTTGAAACAGACGCTCGCCTCGTCTGCGACTGTCTGCGGAATTAAATGCAATTAAGCGAGACAATATTTATAACGTTGACACGTGAGTTCGCTTGAAGAATTTGCACGGATATTCATAATAAATTTTGCGAAACTTTAATAAGAACAGACATTTTCAATTCGTTCAATAAATTCACTTTTGCATAAATACTAGCTGGTCGTCAGGCGTTACCCAGTCGTAAAGTACGCATGAATATTATAGTTTCATTCATGTACATTTCTTATGTATTATTATATAGACAATTCCTAATTGGCTGTTATCTAATATATAGTAATGATTTATAAGTTATAAAATATATCCAAATCGAAAGTCTGCTACAGATCAAAACACTGTATGTATTAAATTTCAACTCTGTAAACCAATTATTCAAGGAGGAGTTTATGTAGAGACGTTTTTTATACAGACCGACAAGGTCACTTTTCGTGGGCTAGAACGTCTTATTCTTAAATTCTACGTAATTACGCAGAATGGAGAAACTATGCATAATAAGAATTCCGAATAATCTATATATCTATAAAAGTGAACATGTGTGTGTGTGTGTGTGTATCTCTGTGTGTGTGTACATTTCTCTACCCAATAACTCTGTCTATTCTCAGTCTACAGACTCGAAATTTGATATACAGGATACTGAGATTTGGGAAAATCCTTGTAATCCATTTTCGGCCAGAAATTTTGCTGTTAAGGAGTCAAAGTTCAACGATTTTACCTATGAAAACGCTTCCAAACTCCTCCGCCAATTTTGGGTATCAAGAATTGAAATTTTAGATATAGGTTCCTTGGACATGAATCTTACTTAATAACTTTATTTGAGCTCCAAACAATAAATGTTAAGGGGTCATAATAGGGGTCAAAGTTTTTAAAAAATTGACTGTTTATTATTATTTTTTTTTCTCAACATACACCTTCAAACAGCGGGGCAACGCCGAGCTGAAATGCTATTTGTTAAAAAAAAACACACATATAAAAAGAAACCATAAAAACTGAATAAGTAATTAATTAGTGATAGTTTTTTTTTAAAGAAATATGAAAATTATTTAACCTTCATTACTTAGTATATTAAGGAGTACATTATGATACATTTTCAATAGAAAAAGTCATCATTTAATATCAATGTAAAAGCGTGAAAAACGCAACTTTCTAGGTAAATAGACAGATATAGACACAGTTCTTACTTTCTTATCTTGTAAGGAAAATGATATATGTCACCATGTATAAAAATGAAAAGTGTAAACTTGTGTGCAACTACTTACGCGTCATTTAGAACATAATATTTGGTATGAATGTTACTTTGACTGTGTATGTAACAACATATAGATGGTAATTTTTTAAAAGTATTTTTAAAATAGGAATTCTTTATATATGGCTTGAATAAGGAGAAAGTGAAAAATTCCATTAGGGATGGAGAGATTGATATGAGGTGAACGCGTCATGGTAATTGCATCACATGAAAGAACTCGCCAGAAACACGTAGCGGGTGAGTTGAGAAAATATTCTTATTTTGGAAAGAAAGTAACGAATATAAGATATATGCGCTTTCATATAAGAGGGGGTTAAACGGAGATTTATTGGGTATATATATATATATATATATATATATATATATATATACATATATATATATATATATACGGCATTAAAGAGAGAGGAAAGAAAAGTTATGCAAATTTGTTCTGTGAGAAATTAACTTTAGCCATCCTCACACACACACACATATATATATATATACACACACACACACACACACACACACACACACACACACACACACACACACACACATATATATATATATATATATATATATATATATATGGCAACTACCTCAAGCCAGGATTGAAACCCGACAGCCGGTACGACAGTCATGGCTCCTAAACATTACGATAATCTGCGGCTGCTGTGCGAGTCGTGAATTAACGATGTTTTGACATCGTGCGAAATACTTAAGCTGGATTTGTTTACACAAAGAGCATCGCTTTATACGCTAATGGTAATTCGTGTATCACTTCTCAATAGGATCAACTCAAGATGAGGAGCATTATAGTCATCCACATACAGTACTGTTTCGCTGTTTCACAGCTCATCAGTGGGGCTATATATATACATATATATATATATATATATATATATATATATATATATATATATATATATATATATATATAAGGGTCGTTCCAAAAGGAAAGTCTCCTGTATTTTTTTAACTCAAAAGGTTGAAGCTCTATGAAGACGGCAGTGGTATCATTAAAAGGAACCACCTTTTGCATTACAGAATTTATTTTTTGCGTAGTCTCAATACACTTTTGCTAGCAATGAACGATGGCAATGCACGGGCGTCTGAGGCGCGTTTTGTCATACGAAAGGTGTTCCAAGAGCAAAGCCTCATATTTTAACTAAAAACTTTGAAGAGCTACAAAGGCGGGGGTGGCACCATTAAAATACGAATTCTTCTATGCTCAGAATTTATTTTCCTATATAGTCACCGCACTTCTCAAGTCACTTACGTCATGAATTCATGAGGTAGCTCCGTTTCTGCTGCATGCCCATCACAGGGGTTGCTTTCTTAGAGTCTTACACTGTCAATATCTGTAAAACGGACATAAAACTTTCAGATCATAAATACATAAGCTGAGTCATTATATCAATAATGTTTTCGTCTTTTTAGCTCTTCCACTATTTGAGTAAAAATATACGAAGCTTTAGATTTAGAACGACCCTCGTATGAAAAAACCACAGTTCGCACGCCAATACACAGATGTCGTTCATCGTTGGCAAAAGTGCATTGAGAATGTCAGTGACTATGTAGAAAAATCAATTCTGGAGGAGAAATAGTCGCTCGTTTTAATGTACCACTCTTGTCTTCGTAGCTATTTAACTTTTTCAGTGAATAAATAAGAGAATTTATTTGGGAACAACCCTCCTAGATAATATGAAGAAATATTTTTAGATCATTTTTAGAAGTTATGGGGCTATAACTCAAGAAAAGTACTTATCTTGTCACTAATGTTGGGACGATTAATTTGAATGGAAATCGTGAATCGGAAAAAATCGGAACTTTTTGGGGTATCGGAATCGGAAAAAAATTGAGCCTATTTTCCGATGCCAAAATCGATTCCTTAAATTATCTTTTTTTATTTGATTTTGGTTTAAGAAACATCGTCCACTGCTTATAGTAATAATAAAATAACAAATATTTGTTAATTTAAACTTCCAGTAAGACTAACATCTCTAGATCATCCCTTCTCACAAGTGTGTTTTTACGGTTGAGAAAATATAAGCACATTTAAGGTGTATTTTTACGGTAATCAGGACAAAATAACACTTTTATAGTTAAATCTTTAGGGATTTATAAAGAATCGTAATCGGAATCGGTAATTGTATCGGAATCGGGAATTTAGTACGGAATTAGTAATTGTATCGGAATCGGGAATAATATTGGAATTGTCCCATCACTACTTGTCACATATCTTGTCACATATTATGTAATATATTTCGTTACATCATTTCTGTATATAAAACATTTTTTCTGGACGGTTCTTTTCCATAACATTGACCATATTAATAAGTCCACTAAAATTTCAATATAATATCGACACTTTTTTTTATCGCGACTGAATGAAACAATCGATCTGTTTTTAACACTTGAAATTCAGTTCAACGGGTTCTTTAGAAACTTATAAGAAAGTTCTGGATTGAATCCATCGGACTTTTAACGTGTTCGAATCCAGAATATGATAAACGCTTTTTTTCAAAATTGATAAATTATCACTGAACCGCACCCGCAAATCATGTTTTACATAAAATTATATCAATATGAATTATCATTTCTCTCAATTATTATAATTTTTGCATTTCCATTCTATATTTGATATGTTAGTTTTTCATTTGTTTTATGTATCGATTTGAACGAATTGGATTTATCGCGTTTCGCATTTCAAGCTCTTCATAATTGTCTTATACAATCTCATATTTTCCATACATCCCACCAAAAAGTTTTACTGTAAGTATTTACGTGACTAAAAGGGAAATTACAGAAATAAGACCAGAAAACATCGTTAAACGGTAAGCCATTTTAATATTTTGTTTCATTAAAAAACGAATTATCTCCGGACTTTCTAATAAAGAAAAGAATTTGGAAGAATTTTAATTGTGAAATAGAAAGTTATTTCTGTATTTAAAATTCGAAGCAAATATTCATGCATAAAAACATTGAAATTTTTAGATGCTATATGCATCTAATCTTGTTATTAATTAAGAAATTATTACTTTACTAGTAATTTTATAATAATTCCGTTCAATTATAACAGACTGAGGCCCTTCGATAGCTAGGGAGTAGGTTAGCTTGTTAAATATGCAATACACAGAAAAGCTTGGTAAGTTGGGCTAAGCAGTTCGAAACAAATAAATGTGAAAAATATGTGAAAAAAATAGTATATATTTGACAGCTCAAGAATTTACTAAAACAATAAAAAAACGAACGATGACACTAATTTATGTATCGATTTGAACACATTGGGTTTATCGCGCTTTCAAACGTCAAAGCTGACGCAATTAGAGTCTCGAATCAGCTGAATATAGGAACGATCGAATCGTGCTCACAAGAGTAAACGATGGGATGCTTAACTCCTGTAGTCCACAGTGTTTTGGATTCAGTTAGAGAGTTATTTGCTTGATGATAGCATTGCTTTTTTTTAAGTTCGAGGAACAAAGAGGTGTTATGACTTAAGATGTAATACGAGCGAAGAGAACTTAGCATTGCGACTCCGATCTCCACGATGTTAATGAAGTGTACATTTGACAATGTAAAAAGGTATGTCAATTTATTGTTATTTAAAGAACCATATCCCGAATGTTTACTGTTAAACAATTGTTCTTTTAATTATACGTACGTTTTATATACATTAATTAACAACCCGTTTGAAAGAACTGTCTCATGCTCATATGTTTATTGTATTTATATGTTTATTGTATTCATATGTTTATTGTGTTCATATGTTTATTGTTAAACACTCAACCACGGAGGCATGCACATTATATACACCCAATGACAATGACAGCGTCACTTTATACATTGAAAATACACATGGATGGCTATATAAAACATGACGTTGGTTGTAATGCACTAAATAGTTTATATAGTTATATAAGACAATTAGTATTGTGGAAATAAGTAAATTTAACTGTTAATATTTTATTGAAGAGGACACATTAATAAATTCCTAAAGAAAACAAAGTTAAAAACAATTGCAAAATACGTTAAAAATAAACGTAAACGAATTTATTTATTGCGGACTATTATTCTCATCTTTATTAGTTGTTATTTCACGACGTTTCGGCCAACTATTCCTCTAGCCTTCGCGGTTACCACCTGACCAATATATATAAATAATATTCCTCTCAATAATGAATTCCAATTAAAAGTAAACGACTTCCGCGAAAGGCCACGTAAATAGATATAATGATACACATTTGCGTTTTTTTCTGAGCACATATCTATACCTATGTATCTAACAATAAGCACCTATTGATCAATACTCATATCTATTATTATATCTTTGAATAGAGGCTACTTTATAGTGTGTTCTGTTCAAAGCCGTTGATTTTCCTTCCATGGTTGGAGCTTGCAACTCGAATCGAAGGAGATTAAAACAGGTTGGTTCGCGACGAGTCTATACAGGTGAGAACACATCTAATTAGAATAAATTACAGGGGTGCTGTCGAACAGGGAAATCTCGAGACTGGAATCACGACAGCCGCGAGAAAGATAGACGATTTTAGTGATTCTCTTCTAGCTGCGTGGAGATACCTTTGAATTTTACTATGCTGCCGTCATCAAAAGACTAATAAACGTCTTGTCTAGACAACCAGTTAATTCGCACTCACAAAAGAGGCAAATAGATACATTCCATTTAAAGAAGGAAAAACGATAATTTATTTCTCTCAATAAATCAGGTTAGAATCTGAGTGAAAACATGAAACAAATAAGGATGGGTTTTACCAAGAGGAAAAAGAAGAAGAAATAAAGAAAGATTAAGGAGAGAAAAACGACAAAAACAAAGAAAAAAAAAAAGAGAAAAGCGAATGCAATACGTATCAAGGTTGGAATAGATGAATGATTTAGATATAGAGCGACAAAGCTAATAGAATTTACTTAGCCTTTAATTGCATAAAAATACAATAAACATGTAATGTTACAAATAGAAAATGTCGTCAAGGAAAGACGCAATGTGCTAGACAACTAAATTCAACTATGTAAACAGGTGGAGCAAATTAAATACATCATTTAGTAGACCGAGTTGGGAAGAAAATAGTCGAACACCTCGTTAAGAAGGTCCAAGCCTCGTAGCTATCATAATGAAATTTTAATACACGAAGTGGAAATGGAATAGAAAAGAATAGGAACAGAAAATAACGTCGCATCGAGACTAGAAGTTAACGTAAATAGGAATAAAGTTCCCGATAAAAAAGTTGTATTACAAAACATTAAAATTAGTGTTTAAAAAATCATCTTAAAGAAGTCAGACTGGAAAATGCATGACATTCGTATTATCGATTATCGTATTGTTAATATAGTAAAGGTATTGTGTGTATGAGTTAGTTTTCTATTAACTGCAAAACAGTTGAGCCGATTTGTTAGAAATTTCACAAAAAATGTACATTTTGTACCGGGGAGCGTTCTTAGGTTTTGTATCGAAATACTTTCGATAAGTATCGATAATGGAAACAATCACATAAAAGATGAACAGTGTGATTTTGACCAAACGTTTATACAACTAACATCGCAATTGCAGTTGAGAAGTTTTATCAGCGCACAAACTGAGGAAGCCAGGGTATAAAATCAACACTAGACATTTGGAAAAGACAGAGGCGATTTCGGAATAAATGTTTGTGTTTAAAGCACATTTGAACCATGACACTTCACTTTTACATTTTTAACTTTAATTAAAACCGTTATATGAAAAATAATTCCATAAAACCAAACTTAGGTTCTCTACAATGCAATGTAGATTATAATGGACATGCGGTAGGTTTCCGCTAAGAGCAGATAATCCATCGATTTGACTGATGATTTCGATGATAATAAAAGTGTGGAACATTTTTTTTTAATTCTCATTCAATCCCGAGTAATGTCGGGTCTCGCTACTACAATATATATATATATATATATATATATATATATATATATATATATATATATATATATATATATATAACACGGAAATTACATAATTGTCGATGCAATAATTTATTTCAACCTTATGGTATTTTCAAGCATCTAAACTAGACAATTACATTTTTGATACTGAAAGAAAGAAAGAAAAAACCAGGCTTCGATCGTCAAAAAACCAGAGGGGGTGGTAGTAGCAATCCACTTAATACATTTTATAGAGATGGTGGGAGGGATTTTTTAAAAGAAAACAACAACAACAAAAGAAAAAAAAACAACAAAAATATTATGACACTTATAAACGGCAGCTCGATGTAACCACAGATACACACACACACACACGCAACACACATACACACACCCACACACACATACACACACACGCCCCTAAATATGCACGTTCTTACACGTAAATGCCTTGACACGCGTTTACTAACCTTGGAAGAAGGGGGAGAAATATACGGATATAGAGAGAAGGAAATAGAATAAACAGCGCGTAATGGAAAAAGAAGAAGAAAAAAAAGAAGACATTGACCAACCGCTGCCTGTCATATGGTTTCATTAGTCTAGAATCTCTGAGAAAGATAAGGGAAAGAAAATGGAGATTATACTCGCGTCCTATAGTTAATTGAGTCATGGAAAGTAAGTCTATTAAAAGATAAATAAAAAAAAAATTTTATATACAAAGTTTTAAAACTATCTGTATGTTATTATGTTAAAACTAGTTAGAAATAAATATTATCTTATAATACATTTAAATATTGTATTTGTAATATATTACTATGAATTCCAAAAATTGAGTCTTATGTAGTTAATATTTTATATATTTTTATGTAATCAATTTTATTGGTGATTATAGCGGTCGTTGTAATTTTTCACTTCTTAATTGATTAAGAAGCAGAAAATTGCAATATTAATCGCCCCCAAATCGATAGGACGTATATAGTTTCGGTTAATATATACTTTTATTCACTCCGTACACAAAAGTACTTTCATGCACGCATAAAGAAATAAATAAAATAGTTATTATTTTACGTTGATTTATATTAAATCTAATAATGTCTAGTTGTAGTATTTGATCTTTTTGACTTAACTCAGTTTAATAACTAATGTATTATCTGCAGAGAAAAATTATTTTCTTAAAGCTATCTCATTTATTTATAAGTAATTTGGATAAACAGGTACTTCGGGAAAAAGTACACCCAACTTAGATTTCGGACAACAAATCATCAAGTAGTTATTATCGAGTATATACCGGACAGCACTATAATTGCCAGTGGGGTGGGGTGGGAGGGTTTATCGTAAATAATCTCGTGGTGTTAAATTCAGTGTCTTTACCATTATAGATTTATCTGTTCGTCGGATCTGGAGTTATTGGTTATTTTAAATTTACATTTATGTCTACATCTGGCCATCAGTTCATCTCGTTTGTTTAGGAGATTATTGTGTTCGTACTTCAGGATTCTTATTTTTTCCCATAAACTGCATCTCTGCCTAAAGCCGTTTGGAACATCCGAATAACATAGGATTGACCATGAAATCACTGGGGATCGGTTCTCATTTTTTAATAACCACCATTGTTTAGCTAACTCGGTTTTGTTCTTAAGTTCTGGGTTATTGAAATGACCATAAACATTCTTTCAATAACCCAGAACTTAAGAACAAAACCGAGTTAGCTAAACAATGGTGGTTATTAAAAAATGAGAACCGACCCCCAGTTAAAAAATCCCCTATTTTAAATACACCCCTCTTTCTAAACAAACATAATATAAGACTAAAACGAAAAATCACAATACGAAAATTCAAGAATCCAAAAAATAAATATCAAAATAGAATGAAAGCACCCCTACCCTTACTTCAGAAGAGCCAGTCCCCCCTCCCCACACATACACATTAGTAACGACCTCGGACCATAGCCGCCTTCCTAAGGAAGCAAATAACCCCAAAATGCTATAAAACAATATACACATTCCCAAACCAATACAAGCAAACACACACACGCACACACACGCGCACACACACACATACACACACGCACACACACACACACACCCTACCCCACCCTAAAGGAAAAGAAAAAAAACATTAGCAGAAAGAGATAGCGACCACAGCGAGGTCAAAGTCTCCCTGGACAAGTCAAAAAAAAAAGCAATAAAAATTCAGCATACCAATGAATAATACATACTTACAAGCCTCCACCCCTGGGAAAATTAACTAAAAAAATCGCCATTTTTACACATTTGAAAATAATTCCTAAAGAGGACGCATCACAGACCGTCTGAAACGCGCGTAAACGATTTCAATGACTTAAAAATATTATTACAATGATCCAAACATAATTCTCAATGAAAAACCAAAACAAGAAATAATAAAATAATGTTAAAAAATACACATTGTTGGTGACTACTCCTTTATTTAAATATATATATATATATATATATATATATATATATATATATATATATATACTGGTTACAGTCCTTCTTAACGGTGGTTACATGAGATTTTTTTTGCCTATGGCTTAAAAAGCAAAGAAGCAGATATTTGGGCTGGAAAGGGGGATATTATATATATATATATATATATATATATATATATATATATATATATATATATATATAAGGGGGATATTCTTTATATATATATATGTGTGTATATATATGGGGGGCTTCTTCAGTCTTTGACAAACTATGGATACCCACGAAGGGGTGCCTGCGCGTGAAATTTTAGTGGCAGGGGGGTTCGCAATCTCCAACTACACCTATTCTGAGTCGAAATTGTTAAATATCAGTAACAAGTGAAGAGTATGTTCAAGACGACTGGAAGCAAATGCCGAGATAAGTGGAGAGCACATACAGCGCCTAGAATTCCCAAATGGTCACCCATCTGGTACTAACCAAGCTCAACGTTACTGAACGGTGTGTCAACGCGATTATGGTGTACAATGGGAGATGGATTGCTAAATAGAAGATAGATATAACCCAAAGAAGCATATATATATATATATATATATATATATATATATATATATATATATATATATATATATATATATAGGCATGTATGCGCTTACTTGCGTGTAATGTTTCCTCTTATTTTTCCGACAGTGCACATTTATATATCCAGTTCAACATTATATTTTTACGAAGACGCCATTGGCTTTCTTTGTGAAACGAATAACATAATATCCCCCTTTCCAGCACAAATATCTGCTTCTTTGCTTTTTAAGCTATAGACAAAAATGGTTCCTGTAACCACCGCTAAGAAGAACTGGAACCAGACTGCTTACCTAAATCAGAACACAGTCTAGAATCAATAGTTTCTAAACAAAATCACTCTCTCAAAATAAGTTATGAAAAAAGGAAACAAAATAGGAATTAGACGTGCAATGAACGCACACTTACATTTGCAAATATATATATACATATATATATATATATATATATATATATATATATATATATTATATAATTATATATATCATATATGATATCAATCATATATTATATTATATATATGATATCAATCATATATTATATTATATTTACATTTGCATATATATATTCATGATTGTGTCAGAAAATTGATGAAAAGTTACTGTATCAAAACGTTTTAATCATTTCCGTTCTAATTAGTTTATTGTTTATAATAGGTTAATTTTCCATTTTATACATCAACACACACACATACACACACGCACACACACACACACACACATATATAAGGAGATTAAAGAATATTTAAGGATTCTTTATATAGAGACATAAAGATATAAAAAGCTCAACATTAGGAAGTTGAGCATAAACATATAAAGAAATTATAGACACAATAAAATAAATATTCTGGGTTTATATCAATTCCTATGTTAGTTCAATAAGACCAAAACATCAATCGAATGACTAAGTCCAAGGTATTAAGTTGATAAATGTCCATTCATAAGTTGTATTTCGTTGTAAGTGGATGCATGCGTGGGATATAAATCCCACATATACATGTGTTTTGTGTATATATGTGTGTATGTATGCATATATATATATATTTATATATATGTATATATATATATATATATATATATATATATATATATATATATATAGGGCGAACCCTTTTCTGTATCAACGGCCAACTAGCACCGTGTATATTTGTATGTGTGTTGGGGTGGAGAGGGCTCCTGTAAGTCGTGGTGAAGGCAACCTTTCTAGGAGAAGCAAATGTCTGATATAAAAAAAAATAAAGCGGGAGACCAGTACTCGCATTAAGCTTATCTCCAGTTTAATTTGTTGCTGGCTATCTTGCTCTTGCTTGTTGATGGATCTCAACATTTTGAACCGAGAGAGAGAGACTTAGCTGTCGTACAACGCTAAGACTCTGTAACATCATAGATACTCTCTCAGGCTATCTTATCTATTAAAATGGTCCTGTGGCGATGGAAGTCATTTTTGGGCTCATGGACTTTAAGTGTCTGAGGGAGTGGCACTCGTCTGGCAAGACGTTGCAATCATCATATATATATGTACATATGTATATATATACATATGTATATATGTATATAGATATTATGTATATATAAATCTATAAACGCTTGGCGTTTTTACTTCATAATAATGATAGGGCTCTAGTTTTTTTCTTTCTCTTTCCTTTTCTTTCTCTTAAACTCTACCCCTTTTTTCTGTTTATTGCTATATGCAATTCGTTATTAACTTGTCACTCTCTCTCACTTTTCCTTATTTCTTTTTATCAAATCCTCTCTTCATCCCAAACCTTCAACTTTCTCTGAAACACGACTTGTATAAACTTGCAACCCCCTTTTTTGACACGCAACAATTAGTTTATCAACAGACACACTTAATGATTTCGGTGTTCAGTTGAAATGACTCCTCACCTCCCACCCACTAACAGAACCTACTGCTATTAAAATCTTATTATGTGAAGTCACAAGGCGTAAATTTTACGTCTGTTTTTAGGTAATACTTTTAAAGAACTGTCTAGAGGTCACAAAAGTTCATTTGAAAATGCCAACGGTAACATAAAAACGCCAGAATTAGTATACTATAAAGAACTCATTAGAAAAAAATCTAGCACTAACTATACAATGGAATATCCTGAAAAAAAAGCTAAAACATATTCTACCCTAAGCTTCCCATGTTTCTTATGTATTACGGAAAAAATTATTTACCACAAAGTTTAAAGGTAGAGATAAATTAACCAATAAAAAAACAAGAAACTTCCATAAGCTGCAGGCATTATAAAGATCTTATTAGCAACCTAAATATCATACCATAATTTACTTATACTATAAATAACAACAACAACAAAAAAAAAATTCCGTAATAAACTAAAACTATAAATAATCCAAATATTATATATATATATATATATATATATATATATATATATATATATATATATATATATATATATATATATATAATAACAACATACACCTAACACACCCATTTAGTTAAACATCTCAATCGATTTGATCTACCTCTGATAACTAAATCAGACCATCATACCCTTACCTACTTAAACCAAGCAAATCTGATTACTAAACCACCCTCAATAAAATACCTACCAAAACCACTATGTATCTTCTCCTAACATGTTCTTGTTATTATATAACATTGAATACTACTTTTTCTTTCTTTTTTCTTTTTTTCTCTTCTTTTTCCTTTATACTCAATACATGACTCTAAATGTTAACTAATCTTCTCCCCTAGCATATATTGAGATAATACTTAACTGCCTTAATATCCCTAACAATATAATTTAATGAATAAATCTCTCAAATGCATATAGAATTGCTGAAATAATGGCGTAAATACATAACGATAAATCAGGTTCTCAAAAACAGTATGGTATTTTATTTAGATATGACTATCTAACTAAAGGCATCACAAGTGATTTTTTAGTAGAATTTGGGAAATTCCCTAGAAAACGATCTAAATTGGGATCTCTTCCTTTAATAAATAAATAAATAAATAAAAATTCAAAGCACAATATATATATGTGTATGTATATACGTGTGTGTGTATATATGTGTATGTATATAGGTGTACGTATATATGTGTATGTATATAGGTATATATGTAAACAAACTAAAAGTTAAAATAAATACTATCTTATAAACTTCTGAGATAAATTTATAAATTCATTAAGATAAAGTTAGAAAAATTAATTGAATATAGCTAAAAAGTATATAAAAAATGCAGTTTAATTCGGCCCCTAAAAAAGTAGATTTAATCTTTAAAAAAGATGTAAGATTCTAAAAAAAAATTAAAAAAATGAACGATTTCCGCCGAGTTGTAGAAAGGCAGACTGACTATAACCCAATTTCGGTGAACTGCTCCTAATTGATAAATGCATCCCACCTCCATCGTTACCTAATTTCAAATTGTCGGAAATTTTGTTTTTCGACCTTAAAATACTCATTATTATTTGTATTCATTTGTATCCCCTTGTCTTTTTTCTTCCCTTCATTCCCTCTCTAACTAGTTACAAAAATCCACCCCCGTCTAAATCTTTCCTCACTCACACTCCTTTTTTCCCTCCCTTTAACGGAAAACAACCATAAAAAGTACACCTTTCGACTTCATATAATAAGATTTTTAAACCATGCTACACAGTAGACATGGTAAAACATTTCCCTCTCTAAAATTTAAAAAAAAGTTCTTCAATTTTATTTTAATTTTCGACATTTTTTCTTTCCCGATGAGATCAATAATGATCGAAATGGTCTGCACATCGTAGCAAACTATGATTACATTTACATAAGGAAAATACAAATTATAAAAATATATATACTTTACTAATTTCTCGTAGGTTGAGAGAAAAATATGTGTAGCATCACACTGTCATGAATTAATTAAACAACATGGAGTAGTGAGCGGCAAAATTGAAGAGTTTCTTTTATCTAATACAAGTGTATAACCACTAGGCGAGTAAGAAACTGTTTCGCTGTATTATAATTATTTAGTATGGTAAGATAGATACGCACGTTAAGCTTAGATCGAAAAGCTTCCTTTCTATGGCAGTTGCTCTTGACATATCAAAGGCCTTTTATAGAGTATGGCATAAAGATCTACTTCACAAGATCTCCAGTTACGGTATAGCTGGAAATGTATTCTCAGTTATTAAATCATTTCTCTCTGATGGGTTCATAAGAATAGTGGTTGATGGGCAGAAATCAGAAGCTCACCGTATTAACAACACTACCATCTATCGCAGTACATCAATTTCTCTCTGATTTTCTCTCTTCTGATCTTGAGTATCCAAATTATACAATTTTGGAAAAAAAAACCCTCAAAGAAACCCATTTGGAGATTGGAGAAGATGAAAAGGAAGATAATAAAACAGAAGAATTCCGTGCTCTTCAATAACACACACACGCACGCACACACACACACACGCACATACACATCACACACACACACACACACACACACACACACACACACACACACACACACATATATATATATAGTGTAGTGTAAAATTTTGTTGAAAATTCAAAGACTCACGTTTTCTTTTTTATAACCTTCGTTTATTTCCTGGATTTTTCCATTACAGCTGTTTCATTAGTGGGTAGGCAATTTTAGGATTTATGTGTCCATAAAAATATCCTGTCCCCACCAACTTCTTCAGATGTTTATCCATTAGATTTTTACAACAAAAGGTATATTTTTAACATGCTGAACATCATATTCGCGTAAAAAGATTTCCAAAGCCATGCCTCCTCACTTCCTCCATATATATATATATATATATATATATATATATATATATATATATTAAATAATAATAGTTTATTTTCTTTTTCTTCTCCGCGAAGTGCAAACCTTTGATGCAAACAATGTCTTTTATTTCTGGTCCTCTTGGATTCATTTACCTAGTCGTCCTTTTACAGAAACTGTTCCATGCGAAATTGATATGTAATCGATCATTATTAATCGAGATGTTACTATGTTGGGAGACTTGACCCTTGAGTCTTCAAAATCTGCCTTGAATAAATAATAGTTTCTTTCCTTAGACCGAAAGACTTTGGAATTCCCTCCCTATTTCCTGTTTCCCTAACTGTACTAACCTGCAGAAGTTTAAATGTAATACGAACAGACCTCGCTGCTCAACTCCCCACAGATTCCTATTAGACACGATCTCAAATAGTAGACCCTTACATTCAAAGTTGTAATATGCCTTTTTAGAGGTAGTCAAATTACCTGAGACTTCTTTATCAGGAAAATGGTTTCGTTCAGGTAATTTTTGTTTACCAGAGTGCTCTTCCTCTCGGAAGCTCAAAAACATGCACCTGATAACTTTTGAATGACAGTATATTGTATAATGAAGCCAATTTATAACTGTAGGTCACATCTGATTCAGTAAAAATCCATTATATACTTGTCATGGCCAATACAATGATTGCATCATAAAAAGTGACAACTATTCCTACTCTAAGCTGCAGTTTTATCAACTAGAATCAGGACGGTACAAAAACATAGAATTTTACTTGAATAGTATCCCCATAATTCTACTGGACTGCTTATAAGGTTATTCATAGAGATATTAATAAAGATGCAAGTCGATTCCTTGTATTTGTGACCAATCGGGTTTAATTGATCAGAACAAATAATAATCCAGTTCAATGAAAATGTGTTGAGCCAAAGCAAGATCAAACTGATTATGATTCCATTGTGAATGAGCTAAGAAAGTCTAATTGATTCGCTGGATCAAACTATTAATGAGAATCAGAATCACTTCAAGAAAGAGACATTAAAATAGAATACAACAATAATGTTGATCCAGCACTTGAAAAGGTGCAGGTACATCAAATTGATGCGAATGATGAAAAGTTTTTATTAATAGATTTTCAGAAGTTATAAGACTGTAACAGAGCAATGAAAGACAGCAAGACTAAAACAATACTTAAATCGTCTGTTGGGGGTCAATCAAGATTTTAAAGAACCTAGAACACTTGGAGAACGAAAAGACACTGAGAAATTCCTCATTGGGAGAATACAATGCGAATCAGTCAGTAATGAAATTAAGGCTATTAAATAGGAAATTAGGCTATGAAATAAAGTAATTAAATTAAGAAAATAGATCAGTTGCCATTCTCTATAACAATTTCGGTAAATCTTTGGGAAAGAAGATTCATTAAGGTTGGGAGGAAAATTAGCAACATTAGCACTCTATCTTATGTGAAACACTCTGCTATTCCTCATAAAGAACAAGACATTTTCCAGCTAATCATGAATAAAAAAATTTCTAAAAGGATTTGATCATCCAGGTCAAGATATGGTTATGAATAAAATTAGATTTAATGATATTTAGATTTTGGAATATTCAAAATGTCGAAAGTAAACAAAAGGTAACCAAATACACGCGGCAAAATGGATACTACCCCTTTATTTTACTATAGAGAAATGGGTTGTTTTGATCTATTTATGTTGAAAGTAACAGAAGGAAAATAAAATACATGGACTGTTCTTTACGTCCACGTCCAATCTGATAACTGATGCATTCATCAATCCCTTTCATTGATTGATTTGCATACATAACGATGTCAGCCAAGGGCGTAGATACCCTTATGAATTCACCTACTTTTATTCACATAGTCTGAGAAAGGCAAATTAGAATAGAAAGCAATAGTTTAAATTATATTCTTCTTCATAGTAATGTACGAAGCTATGTCAGTAGTGAATAGCCGACCATTAACTGTAGCAGGTATTAATGACCCCATTGGACCAGAACCTTCGAAATCAAACCACTGCTCATAATCAAGTCCTCTCTCATTGCATCGCAACTCGGTGAGTTACTAACAGAATATATCTATCTTAAACAAAGGTGGAAGCGAATGCAATACTTGATCAACGTTTTCTGGAACAAACCGATAAATTATTATCTGGTTGATTTAATACAACGGAAGAAATGGATCAACTAAAAGAGTTGAAAGGATGAGCGATATATGAGTTGCATTCAATAAGTAAGGCCAGTCTTTCTAGCTGAAGTTTTGCATGCGCAATGATATATATTTCTACGGTTTACGTAGCAAATAACAGCATTGAATAAATTGTGGTTTTTGATTTAGAGGTGTTTGAACAGATCAAGGTGTGACATGGAGCGTGTGCATAACGAAGTGATTCAGTTGTTTTATTTAAAATTGAGCACATCACAAGAACCATGAAGTTTTTTTTAAAAATAAAACGTTTCTCAAACGATGCAGGCTTGGTTTCTAATCATGGTTGAAAGATAAACCTGGTGTTTTCTACAAAACGGTTTCTAGAGCTCCACTAAAAGATGATCTAAATACGTTACTGTGTTCCAGATTTTGATCTTCTATTGCTATGGGTAGTTGGTCATAAGCATTACTTATTAAACGCAACAAGATGATATTTTGAAAAGAAAGCAGTGAAATTTGCGAAGGTAAGAAGGGATGTTTTAAAAAGATGATAGAAAAATCAGACGCATATCTCTTTCTCTTTCTCTGTGTGTATTGTTTATACACATGTAAACACACACCCACACGCATATATATATATATATATATATATATATATATATATATATATATGTGTGTGTGTGTGTGTGTGTGTGTGTGTGTGTCACTGCTTGGCACAAAGCATCAAATAAAAAATAAAAATGGATAAAGCACATGTCTGGAAAGACCAGTGAACAAAACTGTTTTGCTGCCCCGAGCTTAAAGAGAAGGTTATTGAAACCATAAATTTTCACACAATTTCTGATGGTGGTATTGTAAGAGTTCAAGTAGTTATCTCCCTTGTATGCGCTTATAGTATCATAAAAGTGACATATTCTGATCACACAGTGTTTACGTAGCAAAGGTGGTACTTTTGGAAATAATTTACCACCAGGAAGAGATGAAAGTTTGGTATGTACTTATTGTGTGTATCTATGTATTTCTTACGTGTTCTATGTATTTTCTATGTGTTCTATGTATTTTTATGTTTTTCATTATATTTACTGTATTGTCATTATTATGCTTAGACTAGTTTACGATGGCTTATGGTCTCTATATAGAAGATGTAAAATGAAAACTATGAAAACAAAATAAACATCCGCGGAAAATAAAATAATATTTTATTCTACACCAGTTGCTACAAGTACTCAGTTGGATTTCTTTATACCTAAGTAAACTAAAATAAATGTACACACACATATATATATATATATATATATATATATATATACATATATATATGTATATAAGTATATATAAACAAACATACAGAGAGAGAGAGAGTGTGTGTGTGTGTGTGTGTGTGTGTGTGTGTGTGTGTGTGTGTGAGAGAGAGAGAGAGAGAGAGAGAGAGAGAGAGAGAGAGAGAGAAATACTATGCATATAATTATACTTTATATTAAAGTCTCCAGCCGTGTAGTGACTTATTTTTCTCTAGGTTTTATTTTCAAAGATCAGATTTATTTCACTCAACCATTCATGAATAAAATGTTATGGCTGGAATAAAGGTTATTAGTTTTTTCTACGTTTTCTGTTTGTGTCACGGTGGATCTGATCAAACTGAGGAGGAAAGTTTATTTTAAACGAGAGACGAAGTGAAGAAGCAAACATAAGAAAGCTTGCAATAAAAATCTCACATACCAAAACCAAACAATGTAGCAAACTTGAGCGAAACATAAAGAAAATAAGAGAAATGTTTGAATACAAAAGTAAAAAAAAACAAAAAAAAAACGAGGAACGAAAGAAACAAGAATAGAGAACTGCATCAATATTAATAACAGTAGCGCATCTGTGTTTGTTTGTCCAGTAACAACTTTAGGTTTTTAGACCTAGTACTTTGTTATTTGGAAACAATGATTTAAATAGTAATTTTCAGTTGAACATGAGAAGGAGATTTAATATAAGCACCCTACGGGAAATAATATAGATTAGTATATAGAGAACTTGAATAATATCTGTTCAAAGACTGGTAAAATGATTTCTCCAAAACAATATACTTTTGCACCACTTTTATTTCCATCCCTTCCTAAAAGATTAACATCAAGATATAATGCTACTAAACCTTGTGTCTAGAATATATCATACATTTTTTTTCAAAGTGCATTGCATGATTCATACCCCAGAATATATCTCTAATCTAAAGGTTAATTCACAATATCTTGGTTAAGTGATGCTAAATGATTATAAATCAAATTTAATGCGCATCTGAAATCTTTCACTTTTCAAATGTTATTTTCAGAACGTTTCGATGTACTCTACGGCATGGATAAGTAACTTGGTAAAATCACGTTGTAAGTGATACTCTTCTGGAGATTGAAATTTCAATTCTTAGTGCGGACGATGCGAAAAAATATAATTTCGAATTACTAAAGACTTCTACCGATTATGGCTTACGGAATGAGAGTATGCTACCATCATTGATTAAATAAAGGGACCCATTCAGAATTCCGTTCAAATTCCCGAGTTCAAAAGAAACATTTCCGAAAGAAATATCTGAAAGAGGCCGGAAGTTACATAGACCGAAATGTGGTGAAGATACAACTCACAAGATAAGTAAGATTAGAACAGTAGACCGAATAATCCGAATGATACAACGTTTTCAGCATTGTTCACGGTTTTGAAAGTTTGTAATCACCACCTTTCTGTTTTGCTTTGTGCACTTCTCTATTCGTTCAAATGCGTCGTCTACGTAATCTGTAATACTTACCATTTATCTATTTTATTTGCTACAACGATGCCTGGATATCATATCAAATACTTTATCGTCAGGAAAATTATATTACAGACCAGCGCCTATTCTTTCATCAAGCAATATTCTGTATTCACTATCTTTTTAAAAATAAGGTTTTTAGGAAGCCGCGTTTGGTCATTTCTAATGGCAATGTCTATCACCTGAAATTGTTCATCTATGCCTTTAGTAGTATGCAGCTTTCTTTAGTTCGATAATCTGTTAAGTCACCCGTCTTGCTTGTGTCGTAATTGCCTTTTCTTGCATTGTAACGTTCACCAAAAGCAGACGCACATAAAATAAACGTTTATAAATGTCATATATTGCAATACTGCTATAGTCCTGTTAAAAAAAAACAGAACGCCAAAATAAAGTAACAACATGTATTGCAAAGCATACAATAGGGGGTTGTTCGTTGGTCCACCGGATATTGACTTGTTATTTATTTGTTTCCTACGAAACAAAATGTGACACAAGGTGGGTTTAATGTGGGAGAGTCTGCAAAAATAAAATTGCCTTAGTATAGAAGGGGTTCCCCCTCCATTTACTAAGGACAATTAATTTGAGTGCAGCATATGTGTAGCACCACACTTCAGTGTCCAACCCAGTACAAGTACCGGGTATCGACTGGTTATTTCCCCACGAAACAAAATGTGACACAAGATCGGTTTAATGTGGGAGATAATGTTTTTCATTTCACTATAATCTTCTTCAGTCTTCCAACGATCAATTTATTTCAACTTATTCAGTTTCTTCGATCACTTTATCTTCAGTTTCCACATTATTACCAATTATCTTGTCCTTTGTTTCCTCTCCATTTCCTACCACTTCATCCACATCTATTTCATTCTCTTCTTTCCTCATAAATCTGCATATCTCCTTCATTTGCCACGTCATCCTTAATTACGTTTGCGTTCAACTGTCTTTTTATGACCTCCAATTCCAGCTTTGATAACCGTCCATTCTTTCGCATTGCTCTCGCATGAGCACGCATGCGCTGTTCTGTAAATTCAAACGTTCCTCGCCCTCTCCATTCTATAACCATACGTTTCCTGTACCTCCTAATAGACTGTCCATATTCATCATGAGGATTACTTCTGAAGAAGCATTCCATTATTACCTTGTTAATCTATCTACTCCACTTAATTCTAGCAGTTGCAAGATGACGGACGTGTTCTCGCTATTGTTCCAAGACACACCTGCCGATACTTACCCTTCACTTTGAATGCCAGTTCCATTCACGCCGTTTTTCTCAATAAACTTATTTGCAATTTCATTCATGAGAAGTTTAGTAAATTTTAGGTTATACAACCACCGGTGTTTTGTTTTTTCAAAAACCATCTCTAGTGGTTTGAAATCATAGCTTCGCTTTCCCTGGATGGTTGACTTTATCAGACTGACGAGCAACACCTACCCAGAGCGATTAGTTTAAGGCGCCAGTTACTCGCCTAATGCAGCCCCTCCTATCAGTAACACAGACTCACTAGGATTTGAGATTAAACCACACAAGAAAGCAAGGAGTATGATTAGATTTTCGAAGCTAAAGATTTGAACATGCTTTTAGAGTACTTTATAAGAGTGTGGGATCTCATCCCCAATTTTATTTCGGTAATATATCACACTTTAGATAATTTATTATTATTATTATTATTATTATTATTATTATTATTATTATTATTATTATTATTATTATTATTATTATTATTATTGGTTCACAAGGAGCTTTCACAGTGGTCATAAAGAATCTCTCCTTGAGAACGGCCTGTGGTGGTCTCTGGAAACTGAGTGACAACAAGTCTCCCTAGTTTTCTTTTGATAACATTTGCAAAGGAATTTGCATTATCGCAACAGCCGCCCACACTCGATCTCTCGCTACCACTTCCACTGGAAGTTGCGTATCAATAAGCCTCTCCAAGTATCCAGTTCTTTGCGCACTTATAGCGGAGGTGTGGTCAGTGCTCTCTCCTCGGTCTGTCCACCCTTCTTTACTCTTTCTGGCTATTTGGCATTATTCTTTTGTGGGGACGGTGTTTGGATAATGGGAAAAGAGAGGGAGGTGGTGGTGGAGGGATAGACAACTTATGGATATGCATCTTCAATGTCTTCGCGCGTGTAGTTCATGTGTATTAGTCCCCGCATTCAAGGGTTTTTCTTACTATTTCAATTGTTTTCATTATTGTTATTCGTTGTATCTTTCCAGTCATTCCTCTGATTCCATTTTTTCCCATCGTTTTTTCAAAGTTTTTGGAATTGTTCGTAGTGTTTCTTACTATTATACTTGATTTTTTTATCATCCATATTCCTTTCAGTATCCTGGCTAGCTCTGTGTATTTGTTCTGTTTCTCCTTTTCTTTGATATTTGTCCTGTGGTCAGCTGAAACAGCAAAGTCTACGATTTGACAGGTCTTTTCTTTCTTGTTAATTATTACGACACCCGGTCTTCTTGCTTGGATGTTTTTATCCGTTTGTATATCCATGTCTCACAAATTTTTGTGATTCTCGTTTTCAGTTACTGTTGCTGGCTTACGTTTGTACCTTTTGTCTGCGAGTATGAGATGCAGTTGTTTGCATAATTCCAAGTGTGCTGATCTCCCCACTTGGTCGTGCCTGTTCTTGTATTCCTTTTGGGCTAGTTTGTTGCATTCACTTACTATTTATCGGTTTATCGTTTTGTCTCTTTGTCCACAGAGTCTGCATTTGCTGTTTTCATGTGTTTTGTCGATTTTTACTTTAATATGGTTGTTTCTTATCGAGTTTTCTTATACTGCCGTTATTAGGGATTCGATTTATCTGTTTACGTGTCCTTTTGTCATCCATGTCCAAGCGTTTTTGTTATTCTCATCTTTTGCCATCCTTAAGAATCTTCCGTGTAGTTGTTTCTCTTCCTATTTTCTTTTCTTGTCTTATTCTTTGTCTCTCTGTTTTATTTTTCAGAGTTTCTCGCTGCCATAATTATTCTTTTAGTAGTTTTGCGTCATGTATTTTTCCTAGTTTTTTTTTTGTATCAGTCGCATACATACCAGTCCCCTCCCGCCGTCTTTTCTTTTCACAGGGAGTCAGTCAACATAGTTCTTAGCGTGTAGTGCTTTATGCATTGTCATGAGTTTCCTGGTTTTCTGATCGAGCTGTCACAGTTCTTCTTTGGTCCACCCTATAAACGGTCAAGAGTATCTTACTAGTGATACTGCCCATGTATTTATACATTTTATTAGGTTTCTGCTAAATTTGGTTTCCACAAGTTTTCTTGTTCTCCTGGGGTATTCTTTTACAAGTCTCTCTTTCATTTCTGTTGCTTTGATGTTGTCTGCTTCCAGAACTCCCAGGTATTTATATGTTTCTCTGTTGCCCCCATCTCCGTTTGGTTGGGTAGTTTCATGCCTTCCGTCGTCACCAGTTTATAACTATTAGTGCACATTTTTCCATACCAAATTCAATTTGGATATCCTGGCTGAAGATCCTGGTAGTGTTTATTAGTGTATCCAGTTCATTTTCAGACCTTGCAAAACGTTTCAGATTTACTACTACTACTACTACTACTACTACTACTACTACTACTACTACTACTACTACTACTACTACTACTACTACCATCATTACTTTACCATCACCAGTGCCATTGCTTCTAATATTACCATTATTATTTTTATTATAAATAAAGAAATAAAAAACAAATACGTTGGGCATATATAGAAAGAAGATCGCGTCTTGTGGTACCAGTGAAAGTCATAAAACTATTTAAACATTCACAAAAACAATGATACTGCCCATTGCTGGACAGTCGAAATAAATCCTCAAGTAAATTCAATTGAAAATTCATATGCAAACGCAAACGGATATTTTACTATCCGCGAAAATTTTAAAATTATTTCAACGCTCACTGGTCACTGTTTTTGTTTTAATTTATTTTTTTATTTTTTATTATTATTATTATTATTATTGTTATTATTATTATTATTATTATTATTATTGTTATTGTTATTATTATTGTTATTGTTATTATTATTATTGTTGTTGTTGTTATTATTATTATTATTATTATCATCATCATCATCAGTAACAACAACTCAGTGGGAGTATTCACACAAGCCATCATCAAACATTGTTCTTTGAGAACAACTTATCGTATTCCCTGGAGTCTGAGTGACAACAATGCTCCCCATATTTCCAGTACTCTCCACCTCTTTCAATAACCTTTGCAAAATATTTTGCGTTATCGCTACAACTGCTTACCATTGATTTTTCGATGGCAGCGATCATTGGAATTTGGGTGGCAATAAGCCTCCACAAGGACCCAGTCTTTTTTGCACATCTCCAGCGAAAGCCTAGCTAGTGCTTCCACTCCTTGATCTCCCCCTCCTACGTGACCCTCATTATTTGGTGAGGCGCCTGATTATGGTAACACTCGATAAAAAATAAAAAAAAAAAAGAAAGAAAAAAGAAGGTGGGCGTGGTTTTTCATTTATACAGTTTCATTTTTATAATTTCATGTGATGTTACTTTCTGTTTTACATCTGCAGCCGTTTCTGTATCCAGTTTGTGTGTAGTTTATGTGTGGTGTTAGTCTCCACATTCAAGGATTGTTCTTAACATTTCTGCAGTTTTTATTATTGAAATTCGTTGTATTTCCTCGGCCATTCCTCTTATTCCCATCTATCTTCTTTTTTGAAAGCTTTTGGTTAGTTTCTAGCGCTGCTACTATTAGTGGTGTTATAATTACTTCTTCCTTTCCAGATCCCTTTGAGCTCTCTGGCCAGTTCAGTGTATTTGCTCCGTTTCTCATTCTCCTTTATTTTAACTCTGTGGTTTGCTGGCACGGAAAATCTACAATCTGGCAGGCCTTTTCCTTCTTGTTAATTATTATGATATCCGGCCTTCTTGCTTGGATGGGTTTATCCGTTTGTATGTCTGTGTCCCATGGGATCTTGTGATTTTCATTGTCCATTACTGCTGTCAGCTTGTGCTTGTACCACTTGTCTGTGAGTTCAAAATTCATTCGTTTGCATAATTGCCATTACACCTCCTTCCCCACTTGATCGTGTCTATTTTTATATTCTTTTGGGGCTAGTTTACTGCATTAACTTATTATTTGGCTTATTGTTTCGTCTCTTGGTCGACAGAGTCTGCATTTGCTGTTTTCTTGTATCTTGTCGATCCTTTTGGTTGATTCTGATTGCATTTTATCTTGTGCAGCTGTTATTAGTGATTCAGTTTTCCTGTTAAGATTTCCTTTTTGTAGCCATTTCCAAGTATTTTCGTTAGTCTCTTCTTTTGTTATCCTTATGAATCGTCCATGTAGCCGTTTCCCTTCCCATGTTTCTGTCCTCGTCTTATTCTTTGCCTCCTTTTCTATCTTGTTTGTTTCTTCCGTGCCTCTTGCTGCATTAATCATTTTTTCGGTGTTCTACATTATGTATTTTGCTAATTCTTTTTTCATGTTGTTTACACAGTCTTCTATACAGACCAATCCTCTTCCTCCATCTTTCCTTTTCACATATAGTCCGTCAATATCATACTTCGGGTGTAGTGCATTGTGCAGCATCATTAGTTTCCTGGTTTTCTGTTCCTGATTCCTTAGTTTTTCTTTGGTCCAGTTTATAAAAGTCCAGGGCATCTTACCAATGACACCGCACACGTGTTTATTCGTTTAATTAGGTTTCGACTATTTAGTTTGTTTTCGATGAGTTTTCTTGTTCTTCTAAAGTGTTCCTTTCCAATTTTCTCTTTCATTTCCGTTACTTTGATGGCGCCTGCTTTCAGCATTCCCGAGTATTTGTAGTTATCATGTTCACCTAGTGCCCTCATTTCTATTTGATTAGGCAGTACTATACCTTCTGTTGTTTCTAGTTTTCTCCTCCTCATGGTGAGCAGTGCGCACTTTTCCATGCCGAACTCCATTTGGATATCCTGGCTTAAGATTTTGGTCGTGTTTTTTAGTGTTTCTAGTTCTCTATTTGTTTTCTCAACTAGTTTCAAGTCATCCATGTACATTACGCCGTCCATTCTTACTTCCGTGTTAGCGAACTTATATCTGGCTTGGCATTTTCTTAGAATGTTATTCAGGGGCATCATGACTATAATGAACATGAATGGCGCAAAAGTACCCATCGTTGACTGGGTTTAAAAACAGCCAACAGAAAATGGACTCTGATTTATGAAAGTATGATAGGTTATGAAAAGGAAGGGTTGTAAAGATATTGCTTCGAATTTGGGAGTATCAAAACCAAAGGAAAATACGATGAAAGTAAAAATAAAATAGATAAACCCCATAATTTATTACACAATACCTGTTCACACTGAAACACTTATCACAATATTCTGTGGATCTATATTAAAAAACCTTGTTAAACTTTGTGACATATTTCCATTCTATGGAGGTCAGGTACGAACGAACACCCCATAATTTTATTATACAATATTTATCAAAGTATACTTACGCAGATATATATGAAAATCTTTATTAAAAACTCCTGAAAATTCAGTATGTTACTGCTATATAGTATATGCTATGACTGACCAATTTTTATGATTTAAGGTTCAAATGAACAGCTACAGCAGAAATTGGAATGCACCTTACTAAAGCCTGATTGTTACAGGTGGTTAATCAAAAAAATATTCAATCTGGACGTGAAGAAACTTTAGAACGACTATATGCACTAAAAAGCCTGTTTAAAATTTGGAAAAAATGCCATAGAAACGCATAGGATGTTTCAAACGGTTTTTAGACCATCTTTCATTAATCGGACATCGATTTTTAAGTGCCATAAGTAATCTAAAGAAGGCAGGGAGGCTGTGAGAGATATCGAAAGTTGTGGGATCAGTAAGAAAGTTATAATACCAGATTTTATTGGCCAAATAAAGATTTTCAGAGATAAGAGCTATCGTGTTTCTATAGACAAAATAGTGCACAGTTTGATGTCAGTGTACACACAATTATACACGAGAAACTGAACATGCAGAAGATTTGCGCGAAGTATGTCCGAAGTGTGCTCATTGGCATCAAGACAGTTCCTCGCCTTCCCTATAGTCCAGACCTTGCTTCCTGTGACATTTGCTTATTCCCTATGCTCAAAGAAAACCTTAGAACTGTCGTTATGAGACAATTAATGAGATGAAAGGGGCTGTGACGAAGGTCATTGACACGCTTACACAAGAGGACAATGGGCATTCTATAGGTTGTTGGAACGGTAAAAAAAAGTGGATTGAAGTCGGAGGAGATTACTTCGAAAGGACACGAGTTTTATGTGTGTACTATCAATAAAAGTGCCCATCAGAAAAATGTCTGGAAACTTATTTAAGGCACTCGTATTTTCCGTTGATTTTTCTATCAGCTCACTGTCTCTCAGATTATACAAGAATGCAAACATTTTAATCTAATATAAACAATGATCTGATTACACGAATCCTCTTTTAGAATTCTCCTTTCAAACCTGACTCGTAATAATAGTACAATCTTATCTCGCAGTGACAGTGTAATGTCACACACGTGTAAACACGTAGATCCAACACATTGTAGACACATTCGCAAAGGAACGTAAGTAATAACCCGACTCCTTTTTTACCAACGACATTTATTTCCTTATTCTTCCGCCACGCTTGACTTCTCGTTATGGTTGTGATGTCATCGACATCTCTAACATGATCATTTTCTCTATCGTGCTCCTCTCTCTCCTTTATATAGACGTTTTCCTTACAGTAACATAATTTCGCATTTCGTATGCATTTGCATACGCTCGTCCACGCTCTGTGACCGCTTTATGCGTTCTTTGAGGTAAGTTAAATAATAATGAAACAGAACTGATTTAATTTAATTTTGTGTGTGCATAGATTATATAGTTGGGGGCAATTCCAAATTGTCTTCGGAATCAGAGTTTCAAAAATTATCATCTCCTACATACATCGCCGTCTCGTTCTTTCTCGCATTTTCATTTGAGCAACTTTGCAATTCTAAAAATACGCGAACAATTTATTGGAAAAAGTGACTTTATTAATTGCTGCTTTTTAAAATTAAAACAAACTCGTGTGTCTGAAGGCGATTCAGGTTTGACAGCATAGACTTCAATCCATTAATACATCTACTGCTGAAAATATCAAATCATATAAAAACCTGATTTTAATTAACGTGCATAGCTAAAATGAATCGAGGAAATCGATACCTAAATCTATTTCTAAAATTTATTGATTTTTCGGTTGTGTGTTCCAAACTTTTTTCTGAAATCAAGTTCATCAAACAAGAAAACAGTTTCAATATTAGACAAAACAGTAACAGAGCGCAGACGTTCGTATGCAAATGCACACGAAATGAGAAATTACGTCATTGTAAGGAAAGAAAAAGACTATAAAAAAGGATAATCGCGTTAGAGACGTAGATGACGTTACAGCCGTAAGGAGAAGTCACGCGTGGCGAGAGAATGAGAAAATAAATGACGTTCTTACAACACGAAAAAGTGAGTTCGTTTTATTTTTTGTTTTAGTTTTCTTTGCGACGTATACTGCATACAACGTGTGGATCCCGTGTGTAAATATGTATCTAACATTACAAAACGAAGCGTTCTAAAATGATTCAGTAGCTAAAACGAAAAACGAATTATGGAGAAAATCATTAGTAAAATTTGGAATAATTCTGACATATTAAAATGCTGTTGCATTTTTTTGCTCGTTGTTCTACTCTCTTAAAAATTGCGTTGTGGTACCCTGAAACCGAGCACGGGGCATTATCTATCTGTCTACATAATATTCTACTTGTTCTTTCCTTAGTATGTTCTTACGCTTTGAAAAATGTCAAATAAAATCTTTGAAGGACGAACTTTTTTAATAAGACGAAATTCGCGAACTATGACTTTAAAAGTTCAAATCCAGAAACCTTGAACAAGAATATAAGTGGCCTTTCTTTTGCCTCATTTTCTAATATCATTATAATAAAATATGATCATTGTTGCAATGGTGTAAAAAAGAAACTGGCAGTAATTTCAACGTGAACCGCCTCTACAGAATAAGGAATTAAGCAAAACAGGATCAAGACAAGAATATTTATTCTCTGGAGTCTGAGTGACAACAAGTCTCCCCAGATTTCTAGTACTCTCCACCTCTTTCAATAACCTTTGCATATTAATTTTCGTTATCAGCTGCTTACCAATGATTTCGTGTTGGTAGTGCCAATTAATCTTTACTAGGATTTAGCTGGCGATAAGCCTCCCAAAGGTCTCAGACCTCTTTGAACTCATCCAGCGGATGGTCTGGCTAGTGCTTTCTCTTCTTGGTCTTTCTAGTTTTCTTTGTTCCTGAGGTTCATGTGTGGTAGTCTCCGCATTCAAGGGTTTCCTTAATATTTCTGCCGTTTTCGCTATTGTTATATGTTGTAACTTCTCAGCCACTCTTCTGGTTCCAATTTCTCCCATTCTGTTTTCAAAATATTTTAGTATTGTCTCAAGCGCCCTTAAATTAGTGATGTTATCTTGACCTTTTTCATCTTCCATATTCCTCCCTTCCATATTTCACAAAAAAAATGTATGCATTTTTAACTTTAGTGCATTTTTTTTATTTTTACATCTACATCTACACAACCACACGGCTAGAAAGAACAGGCTAAAAAAACACACACAAAAAAATCTCTTTCAGTCAGCCCTTCACAGCCGACTTCACAATTATTTATTTTTTTATAAGATCAGGACCTTTCTAATCTTTGTGGCATTTACTTTTTGGGTGTAGGATATTTACCTATGATACACATCAGCTATTTTCCAGCCACCCATATGCCGCAGACTAGAGGTTTTCACCTTTCTCGAAATGGACGACTTCCTTCGTCTCAAAAGTGTTCTGATCTCTCTTTCCGCATGGTTAGTCTTATCAAGTATGGCTTTGTTTTTTTTCTATAACTATCTCATACGGGACATACCAAAGCTCATATACTTAAATCTTTGTGGTTGGCTTCAGAAGTTTAAGATATACCTTTTTTTCTCTCATACGGATTCACTCGGATTTCCTTGCTTGGATTCTTGAAACTTCGACGAGGATTTAGAAATATCACCCCTAACTAACTAACACGTTTCCTGCGACCAGCAACTTAATTGCGCCTAAATTCTATCTAATTGCCCGATTTTTTTGTGATTTTTCTTTTCTCTCACCAGGGCTTCCAAGATCCAGCAGATATATCCCACATTCATGCTTCTCTAAAAAAAATACAAGGTTATATCTTTCTTACGTAATCTACGGCATATTTTTGCCTGTCTCTTACTTCATTAAGCTATATGTGATTGCCTCGGGACTACCTCTCATCGGTTTACTGGTCCCCTTAAGAATTTTCGTATTCTTTCCAACGCCTGTTTATTAACTAAGCCAAGACTTATTTACTACTTTGCTTGGAGTCGTTTACGTGCAACCAGCTTATTTTAAGCACTTAATTAACCAGGTTCCCAAATTTTTCGTATAGGGGCACTTCTTGTGCTTATCAATCCCTACCAAGTCACTTTTCTTGGAGAAAAAATTTTAGGATCTCTAAAAAAAAAAACAACAAAACCAAATGCTAAAACAAAACATCTTTCTTACGGCGTATCACATCTCCACTCTCCAAATGCCCGTTTACGTAATTTTAATTCTTGTCCCCCTTCTAAAATTCTAACTGAATCTGTAAGCCAACCATACGTCTTAACTTATTTTCTACTAGATCATTTTAATCTAATGTATATTTACGGATAACTTTGAATTCTTGCTGTGAAAATCATAACATTACATAAGACAATTTACAATATTTGTTCAACATCATAAAAACATTTTCAAAAAAAAAATACCTTAATACATTTAAACATTTTGCAACAGTTATAACTTTTTTTTTTTAACAAAAAAAAAAATCATCTGTAACAAACAACAATTCAACAGTCTGTCCAAAACAATTGTCCCTTTTTTTTTCAAAAACAAAATAAATGAACACGCAAAAGCCGAAAAGTTCACTATGAACACAAAATGCATTTCAAAACAATTTACACGCTGTTTCATAGAGAGTACATGCGACCTTTGAAATTCCTGTTTTGATTGACAGATTAAATTCAACAATTCGTCCAAACGATTTCATATTGACACAGATTTTCTAATGACACTTCTACAAATTTCCAAACAATAATTATGGGTGACACAATCTCTGCCTTCGCGTGTATGTATGTGTGTGTGTGTGTTTTTTTTTTTTACAGACAAATTCATTTATCAATGAATTACTCATGGTGACTTGTTTACTATTTTTTTCCATTACTACGAATATCTTTTTACGGCATATCGGCCTTTTCTTCTTTTTCTTTTTTTTAATATTTCTTGTATCTTTTGTTCTCTGTGTGCGTGTGTGTTCATTTTTTTTTCTTTTTTTTTCGCATTTCTGTGATCGTGTAAATTTTTTTTTTCCGTGGTATTATTTATTTATTTATTTTATTTTTTTAAAATTATGTTGGACCCTTTTAAAACGTTGTGTTTCTTTTTCTTTTTCGAGTTCTGTGATCGTGTAATTTTTCTTTTTCCATGGTATTATTTATTTATTTTTTTTTAAATTATGTTGGACCCTTTTAAAACGTTGTGTTTCTTTTTCTTTTTCGAATTCTGTGATCGTGTGATTTATTTCTTTTTCCGTGGTATTATTTATTTATTTTTTTAAATTATGTTGGACCCCTTTAAAACGTTGTGTTTCTTTTTTTCTTTTTTTTTTTTTCGTGGTATCGACCCCAGGTTCGGTTTCTGCATCGCTGATGCAAAAGGTTCACGAACACCAAATTGAGATTTGTTATATAGTTATTATTATTATTATTATTAGACGATACCACTTGTGCGCGTATGTTACGTGAGTTCTTATTAGTAATGATATGAGTCTTAGTGAGAGTTCTTGTCTTATTACATATGATGTTGTATCTTAGAGAGAGATGTGTATGTAATGACATTTTATAACACAGGCATATAATAACAATACAATTTACCTTTTTGTAGAAATCACAAACACAAAGATGAGCTTTATCCAAAACACATGGTGAATTTATTTAATACGACCGGTCGGGATTTCCTCATTAAGAACACAAAGTTTCACATCTTAGTTTCTGAAGTGACGTCTCGCTTCAGACGTCCGCCTGTCTCTGTCTCCCCTGACTGTCTCTCTGACTGTCTCTCTGACTGTCTCTGACTCTCCTCGACCAACTAACTCCCACCTACTATATTGAGAAATCCATGCATCCCGGCCACGTGAGCAAAATTCACGTGTTTCAACATGCGCGACTTTGCACGTTTTCGACATTGATTTCCCAATAACCTATTTTTCTTGTGTTGTTTCCACAAAGGAATTTAACCTACATATCTAATTTATTTAACCATATTTTATTATCCACATTCTTTTAACAATTTAATAGTTTATTTATTATTTATTTCATCCGAATTAACAATTTACTGGACATTCCATTTAAACCTATTGTTCTTTAAAACTTATGTCCAGGGTTCGATTTCTGCTTTCTCTTATTTCCATTTTAACTAATCTCTCTATTTTTATACTTACATGAACAGGGGACAGCCCTTATCATGTAACATGATCAGGAGTGTGCTATTTTTCATACCTAATACAATTCAGATACCCTGGTTGTGGATCTGTCCATGTTTATTAACGTCTCTAGTTTCTTCTTGTTTTTCCAAACAGTATCAGGTCATCCATGTAGATAAGATGGTCCATTCTTTCACCTGTATTTGTAAACTTGTATTTCTTAGTATATCATTAAGGGAATCATGGCTATGATGAACAATAATGGTGATAAAGAATCACTTCAGAATAGACGTCTTTGTATTTTAATCTCCTTGATGTATTGTTCGTTAGCTGTTAGTTTACGTCTCCATATTTTATTTGCATTTTCACTTGGATGGTATTTTGTATATTCTAATGCATTCTATTATCCGTGCTTAAGGGATTCTGTTGTACATGTTTTTGTAGTCGATCCATGCCTTTTCTACTTTTTTCCAACTTCAGATTTTTTGGTCTATATATAGTAGGTTATATGTTCCTTTTTCCCTTTGTGAAATGCTTATTCTTCCTGGATGATTATGTAGAGACATTTGTTCCCTGAGTTGCACTGCTTTTATTTTCCACATTATTATTATTATTATTATTATTATTGTTGTTGTTGTTGTTGTTACCATTATTATTATTAGTAGAATTAATTTTTTTGACTTCTGCAGAAAAAGAAGTAGTTCAGAAGTTAAGAGAGGTTCTTCTTAGAAACGAGTTTATCATAGATATTCCAAGCATGAAGAGTAGTGATAGGCGGAAGGTGAAAAGCGAGATAAAAATTGTTCAAGGAGTAATTCAAAACATCATAAGAAAGAACATATCGATTACGGAACTTAACAGGTTTGTGTATGCAGCGTCATACGTTATTGCGAATCGCCTTGGCTTAATACAGGAGAAAAAGAGTGAAATGATTGATAGAAGGCCACACTGGCAGAGGCGACTTGAAGAAAGTATTAAACGGTGGTGGAAAGACATTAATAGAATCGAAGAAATAAGAAAAGGAATTATACTAGGACAGAAAGCTAAGAACGAGCTTGAAAGGAGGTACAGATTGTTGGAAAAGGGAATGATGAGCGTTCTAACAATGTTGAAAAAGAAGATCCACACTGGTGATATGAAAATTCGGAACTTTGTTGGAAAAAGTGTTGCATTTCGGCAGAACAACCTTTTCCGGAACAATCAGTCTCAGCTGTTTAAAGAAATAAATGGTAGTAAACCGGCGGAAAATAACAACACCCCAAATGCAAAAGATACCAGGAAGTTCTGGAGTGGGACTTGGTCTGTCGAAGAGCGATATAATAAGAAGGCTAGCTGGTTGGGAAAGGTCAGAGAAAGGCTATCAGGAATGCAGCAGATGAAGAACGTTGAGATAAACATCGATGACGGCATATGAAGGATGACAAACTGAAAGGCACCTGGTCCAAATGGAGTGATGGGCTTCTGGTTTAAACAGTTTCAATGCCTTTATCCACATATAGTTTCTGCCCTGCAAAGGGTCGTAGAGTCGGGAGATGGCTGATTGGCTTGTGAAGGGAAGAACAACACTGATTAGAAAAGATCCTGCAAAGGGAACAGATGCCAATAATTATAGACCAATTACATGTCTGCCACTAATGTGGAGACTGTTGACTGGAATCTTTGCGGAGAAAATTTATGAACATCTTGGGAGTAATGGTATTTTCCTGACGAATAGAAGGGATGTCGGAAAGGTTGGAGAGGTACTAAAGAGCAGCTACTAATTGATAAAGCATTAATGCAGGATGCAAAGAAGAAGAAGAGGAATCTGAGCGTAGCATGGATCGATTACAGAAAGGCTTATGACATGGTTCCTCATTCATGGATACGTGAAACACTATTGATGATGAAGGTTGCTGAGAATGTGGTACGGCTTTTGGAGACAAGTATCGCTCAATGGAAAACGGTGCTGACAGCAAAAAGAGAGGTGATGGGGCAGGTTGGAATATTCCAAGGAGATTCGTTATCGCCACTTCTTTTTGTAATGATAATGATGCCACTGAGCATCCTCTTGAAGAGAGAAAAACTGGGGTATAATTTTGGATCTGGTAACAGACGCCTTAACCATCTACTCTTTATGGATGATTTGAAAAGGAAATGGAGAGACTGCTAGAACTTGTGGGGACATACTCAGAAGATATTGGGATGGAGTTTGGGATTAGTAAACGTGCGGTGCTGGTGATGAAAAGAGGAGTAAAGTTTCATTCGAATGGAACAGTGCTGCCAAATGGAGAAATCAGGAAAGAAATATAATATACAGGGTATAAGTATTTGGGAGGGTTGGAGGGTGTAGGCATCATGGACAGAGAAATGAAGGGAAAAGTCAGGAAGGAGTGTCTTAGAAGAGTGAAACTAATTGCAAAGTCGAAACTGTATGGAGGAAACATAATGAAAGCAGTAAATGCATGGACAGTCAGTGTTTTGAGATACAGTGGGGTAATTTTAGAATAGTCTGACAAGGAGTTGCATGCCATGGATATAAAAACAAGAAAAGTTTTAGCAATGTTTGGTATATTTCATATTCGAAGTAGCGTAGTAAGGCTGTATCAAAAGAGTAAAGACGGTGGGAGAGGATTGAAAAGTGTAAAAGATTGTGTTAGAACCGAGAGGTCGTTGAAGGAGTATGTGGTTAGAAGTGAGGAGTGGATGCTTCAGGTTGTGGCCAATGAATTGGAGGTATGTGAGACCAAGGCTTATTATGTGAAACGTATGGATAGAGAAAGGGCAGAGAAACTGGCTAGGAAGAAAATGCATGGAAGGTTCTTCCAGAAAGCGGCTGATGAAAGATCATGGCAATGGCTTAGAGCTGAGTATCTGACTAAGAGTGTTGAAGATTTTGTTTGTGCAGCGCAAGAGCAGGTATTAGGAACACGATTGTTCAAAAAAGGGGTTATAGGAGAGAAAATTGCTGCAGAATGCTGGATTTGGTGTAAGACCGCAGAGTCACTTGCGCACCTTGCAGCAGGGTGTAGTGGACTGGCCCAGAGAGAGTACCGCAAAAGATACGATCGCATGGGACTCCGGATATATTAGGAGATGTGTAAGAAGGTTGGGGTGAAGTGTGCTGAAAAATGGTTTGAGGAGGTGCCTAATAAAGTGAGAACAAGTGAGGATGGCAAGGTAGAGGTATGGTGGGACAAAAGTGTTATAACAACCAAGCAATTGGAACATAATCGTTCGGATTTGGTGCTCATTGACAAAGTCTACAAAATCTGGCAGATTGTAGACTTTTCAGTATCCTGGGACAGGAATGTGAGAGAGAAAGAGAATGAGGTGGAGCAATTATACACCATTGGCCTTGGAGATAGGGCGTATACACGAGATTAAAACACAAATAATCCCGGTCGTAGTTTGTACACTAGGAGTAGTATCAAGTCGTCTGGAAGGACAATTGAAGAAACTACAAATCCCCGATGTTTTAGACGGCCTTCAGACCTCTGCTATTGTAGGTACCATCAACATCCTTAGGAAAGCCCTTGATCTTTGAAGCACCTGGTTTGAAGCCGGGATTGAGGGAAATCCTATGGAGATGAATCCCATCCCTTTCCGGAAAGATGTTGATAAACAAAATAATAATAATAATAATAATAATAATAATAATAATAATAATAATAATAATAGATGGAAGGGGGAGGAGAGAAAGAAAGAGTGAAAAAGAAGGACGTGAGATGACTAAAACGTTGAAGGCAGTAATAGAAGGAGAGAGAGAAAGGTATAAGAAATAAAAGGGAAGGAGAGAAACAAGCAATTAATGTTGCAGCGTAAACTCTTAGCAGTAGGTTATGGAAGTATATATAACGGTTGGTCGTATGCAGTTTAACACGTTAATTATCAATGCGGTTTGGAAGGGAGCGTTGTTTGCAATAACTAAGATAAGTCTTCCACAAGATAAGCTTAGTTACATCCAACTTAAATGCATTTATTTATTTAAAATGAGGGTTACATGCATTGACTATTAAAATGTATATACGTAACTAAATAAACTAATCAAATTTCTATGTACACATATATTAATTCCATTCATTAATTTTATTAATTTGTCTCTATAAGTTTATATAACGCCACTGTCTCAGTCAGAGTCAGACTTATACAGATTTTTTTAAAAATCATAGAAGATATATAACAATTTTAGTATGTGAATCTGTCTCATTCCAAGGTTTCAAAAAGTTATTTTCTCGTGCGATCGCACCTTCATCAGACCACGATGTTTTCAAACGACATTCTTCTGCTGATAATTAAAAATAGATGTAACACGTGTGTCAATTTCGGTTGTAACAGATGGCAAGATGAGTATACATTCTTTTTTAATATGAAACATTACTAAATCATGCTGTGCATTCATAGTTGTTGCAAAGTTAGAAACAAATGCCCATACATGAAATTTGTGTTTTGTAATTGCCAGGTAAACGAAAACATATCGCCGGGCGGAGGGCTTAGTCACATACTATTTAAAATACATCAAATATCCATTGCCACGATTTTCCTAAAAGTTAACAATATAATAAATTTTTGGATGCATAATACATAGCTATCTTCATTTATAAAATTACAAACAGGAAAATAAAATCTCACAGTTTAAAGGAAAATAACTCATAGGGTGAATGAAAACATACTTCCGTTTTTAAACGTAACTGATGTTGGTTAAAATAAATTCAATTAAATGTAAATTAAATTATAAATAAATAAAATAAATCAACTATATATAATATTTATGAAAAAATAATAAAAGCAATTCTATTACTAACTTCCATTGAAGATTTGAAGTTAATTTTTAATCATGGGAATAAGATAACCTTTTGAATGTTAATTCCCTTTAAATGATTAGTATATATAGAAATCATGCAGGAATAAAAGTATATAAAAATCCGTTTTCAGGCTTAACATCTATATATGAAACAGTGCACCTTGTATATACATCGATATAATTATGAAACTCAGATCGACTTGCTTGCTTGGGCGTTTAAACTGTCCAACTGGTTTCTGACTTCCAGTTTCAAAACTTTGTCTGCTTACCTATTTCATGATCGCCCTGTCTTAATCCGATAATTAAAGCTACTGCTGCTATTCAAAGCATACACAAGGTTAACAGTATTGTTTTAAATTATTTCAAATAAATGTCATTTTACCCCGTTGAGTTAAGAAAAAAGTAAATATAAATATACAACATACAACTATAATCGTATTTATAACAATATTTACTGCTTTTAGTAGTGCTCCCGTGGATTCTGACGATTTAATTTTTTAAGCCTTACTTAAAAGTATTTTCTCTTCAAGGAGGTGTACGTAGAAACTTGGTTTTAGTAGTGCTTTTACTACGCCCTCTTTAATTTTAATTAATGCTTGCAGTAGTGCTCTGTAGTTGAATTTTTCAGTTATAATTTTAAAGATGTTTTTTCAATAAAAGACAATATAATTTCAAAATGACTTTTATTTTGAACATTTTTATCTTACGCTTTAATAGTCAACAGGTAGACTAATATATATATATATATGCACACACGCACACACTCACACACGCATACATATAAATATTTATATATATATATATGTATATATATAAAAGTGAACGTGTCTCTGTGTGTGTCTGTGTGTCTGTGTACATTTCCCTACGCAATAACTCTGTTAATTTTAAGTCGCCAGACTCGAAATTTTATATACAGGATACTTCGTAATCCGTTTTCGGCCAAAACTTTGGCTGCTAAGGGGTCAAAGTTCAACGATTCGACCTTTGAGAATTTTACCAAACTCCTCCGCCAATTTTGTGTATATACAATTGAAATTTTAGATATAGGTTCCTTGGACATGGATCTAACTTAATAACTTGATTTGAGCACAAAACAATAAATGTTAAGGGGTCACAATAGAGGCCAAAATTTAAAAAATTTGACCTCTGCGGTCTCTACCAAATTACTCAGACAATTTCTTGTCTAAACACTTTAAATTTTACATAAATAGATAGGGCAAGCTTTTTAATCGGTTTGGGGCGAAATTTTTTAGTTACCAATATATAAATGTATGTATGTATGTGTGTCTGCCTAAAACTTTCGACAGAGGCGAAGAATTTTTTAAGATCAGTATCGTTTTGAAGCTCGACCTATCAGATGACAAATATTGAAAAATTGGCTAAAAAATTAATGTCTTTATCTTCAACTGGGCACTTTTCCACAGGGAGTCGCTTTTTTCGCCGATATTTTTGAAAGTTATCCTCTCCTTTTGATTGTCTAGCCTAGCGTCACTTCCTGTTTGGCGGTGGTAACAGCAAAGTCAAGTTTTTTCCGTTCTTTTCCTTCTTCGCAGTACGGGTTCGAGCCTTCCTTCCTACTATCACTTTTTTCTCAACATACACATCCAAACACCCAGGCAACGCCGGGCTGAAATGCTAGTATATATATATATTATACAAGGTTTAAGCAAGCAAGCAAAGACGTCCGGATAGTCCACAAAATTTTATTTTTATTTAGATTTAATAAATTCAAAATCATGTGAACCCTACTTAGGGGCAGGAATATTTTTAATTACATTAACATTCGCTGTCAATCATTATACAACGTATAATATTCCTAAATGTTCACTCGTATCGTATTGCCTTGTTTAACGTTGCTTAACTTAGATCATCTCATGTTAACCAGTGTGACAAAAATACTGCCGTATAACGAATATGTATTGAAGAATAGTATTTATCGATCAAATCGATCTGAATGCATCCTCATCAAGTTTGCGTCGAACAGAATGGAAAGGAAGCTTATCCTCAGGATTCAGGTCGAGTGACACTTTGACGTCATTTGTTTAGTGACAAGAAGGGATATGAACGGCTAAAGTAACAAACCGATAGTTCTTATAAATGTCACAAAAAAGAAGAGGGTATCCTTAACGGATTTCAATCACTTCTGGCTTTGCATGGTCAATGCTCAATTCCGAGGCTTGCCATGTATGTGAATTGCTGGCAGCAAGTGAGACGGGGGGGGCGTTAAAGTGTCTTCAAGAATTGATGAAATCATTCAAATAAAACCATGGTGTGGAAAACGGCATTTAATCATAAAATGCACAGATGAGAGACACGTGATTGTAGATGTCCAACTCTTGGTGGTGCGTTGGATATTATGTCTTTTGTTCTCTGAACATTTGCGCACGAAACTGAATCTTTGGATGGGCGTTTAAAAGAAAAAAAGGTTACAAGTAAACAGATTAACCTTAATAAAACAAATTACACAAAATAAATAAAATTACAGAAAACACATATAAGTGATGCATGTGCCCATCACAGAACAAATATGTCATATTCCAAAAATCACGTACATTGATCAAGTAGTTTTATTTTTAACTAAAAAATAAGGGACTGTCTTGCATTAAATTAAGATAACACAATAATTCAAACCTTCGAAATAAGCCTTGTAATGCTAATCATTTTAAATAAATCGTTTAAAATCGGTTAAATTGATTTTATTTATGAAGAAAACCACTGGATAAATTCACG
>NC_136491.1:127372993-127385493 GCF_053919585.1 Euprymna scolopes
TTAAACTGTTCTCTAGAGCACTGTCTTGGTAACTTTCTCTCATCTTGTTCTGTAGCCGAACCATTTTAGTTTGCGCTTCCTGATTGTACTAAGAAGATCTTTATAAAGACCAATGGCTTGCCTTATTCTGTTTTTGACTTGCTCATTGGTTATGCGGTCTCTGTAAGAGATGCCAAGCAGTCTTCTGAAGCATCTCATTTCTGAAACCTGAATTTTCTTCTCTAATTCTGCTGTAACGGTTCATGTTTCACAAGCAATTCACTGGTTAAATTTACTAGTTAAATTAACTAGCATTTAAAACACCTCTAAGGTTCGACAATGTTTAATTAACAACACAAGAATCTGGCATTTCTAAACTCATTTAAAAATTAGTGTTTGAATCTATTTTTAATGTACAATAAATAACATTATATATGAAACTAGTAACAAAATCGTAAAATGTTTAACGTAAATAGCATTAATCATGGGACGCTGATTCTGTAATCACAGGATATAAATTGTAAAACGCTTTTCTGGAACTACATCGGTCTGTTGTTGTTACAATTCAACGATCTCACATACATCGTTTTCAGATATTTTGGAAATTTACTTCTTTTTTTTTTTCCAGTTTTATGTTCATTATTTTTGTCGCTTAAAGATGATTCGATGATATTTAGAAAGTACTCGTGATACATATCAACCTTTTTTTTAAGTAATACAAATTATTAAGGAAATCGAAAAAATAACTTCTTGACGAAACAGTCATTACTAAAATACAAAAACGCCCATCCCTTACATTAGAGCTGCGTGTTACTTAATTCTTGCTAAATTCTGCGTTTTAATCACTTGAACACTAGAAATATCCTTTTCCGCAATATCCACGTTGTTTTGTCTCACGTTTCTCAGTTTGTGCCACACAGTTATTTTCTGTAATGTTATTTCTTGATTTTGGCGCTATTCTGGCAAATATTCAAGATCGGATACATTTATTCCTAACTGCTGTGAATCATTGCACATATGATCAAGCACTTGAGCATGTTTTCTGAAAAATCACCCAATTTAAATAAGTCGCACTTTGAACATACGTTTCTGCCATACGTGATAAAGTCAGAATAATCTTGTCTGACGATGTTCAAGTATTTATATTATGCATGAAACAAACTGTCCCATTCATTAAATATTACCAGTAACATTTTCATCGTCTATTTAAAATATGGTTTCCGCCAGGTTTTTGGTAGGATTAAATTTGCTTATTATGTATCTGTATTTTTGAGATGAGGATAAATAATTTATTTTATTTGGATTATTTGAATTACTATTCTCATGTTTAGTGTTATTCGCACACAGTTTCGGCCTATGTGTTGAATTATTGGTCGTGCGATGCCATACCATTTACAATTTGAAAGCGCTGATCGTGTGTCGGTCTCTTTCTGAGGAATTGCCAAATCAACCTGAACTTAAAAGAACCGATAGTTGCCATATCTGAATTAAAGAAAATAGAGATGTTAATTTTAACTTCGCCACCTATATAAAACACCCTATATATAATTAAAATATTTTGACCCAACCAGCTATGATGGTCGGAGCTTGCCCCAGAGGGAGACCAAGAAGCGCTGCATTAGAACTATGGGCAAAAATTACCTCCATAAAGTGTGCTAATGAGATCTGAATTAGAGCTATGGTCGAAAATTGCCCAAGCGGGGTGTGCTAAAGGGAGCTAAATTAGAGCATTTTGTTTTGAATGGCAATCCCGAGGGATTGCCGGCCAACCCTGCTGGTTGTAAAGGAAAAAACAAATTGGAGAACATTTAACATATTGCTGTGAAGGTGATTATTTTGAAGAATCTAACCATGTTTTGGCTAGAAACCTGACCTTAAGAAGTCAAAGTTGAAAATCCACCGGCCGTGAGAAATTGTTAATGGGATATTTTGCCACCGATGGGAAAGTTAGCTAATTGGTGTGTATGGGCGACATGGCTAATTATCAAATCAGGGAGAACTAGAGTATGATGTAGCGAGCGAAGGTTGGTTAGATGGAAAACCCATGTCCGCTCTGCGTACGTCATCCTTCCACATATAAAATGGGTTGTAGGACAAAAAAGTCAGTTTTGGGAATTTTGAAGGAATCTGTTTGGATACAGGGGAAGATAATGTCGACCACCCGCTTAAAAGCACTTGTTCATTGACCAATCAATAAGCAAGGAATCGGTTGTTAAAAACAAATAAAATTGTCCTGTTTGAATAACTATATTTTTATCTTTATTTTTAGATTTATTCCTGTTGATATATATTGTACATTTATTTCTCATTTCCTCTTGTAAATAATTAATCTTTATAACGAAAACTAAAACGAGAATCAGCGTCAATTATTATCATTATTACTTGTAAGTTTACTGCAAAGAAAAAAACACCCATATTGAGTGATCTTGTTAAGCGGACGACCAAAAGAGACAGCATTCCAATCGCAACGTCATATCAACTCAGTCTTCATGGAAGTGACTACGATTATGCCGTTGGACTTTTGTGGATTTTCCAACCGTTTTTTAACATTATATATAAATATCATATTTAAGCGCACTTTACGACCCGGGCGTGTTAAGCTTTGGAGCTGCGAGTTTTGACAGCAGAATGTCGAGCTTAACTCCAGAAATTGTTACTTGAAAATTTTATAAAAGTTAACTCTTTAGTATTTAATCACAGCAGCTTTGCTGTTAGATCTTCCGCAGTGAAATTTCCTGATAAACGTTTGCGTATACATTTACTTTTGTTGCCATTTCACCATTGTTGCTCCAGACCAACTACAGTTATAGAAAAAATATACTCCTATCAATAGGGCATTCCGTATACTTCATATGTCATACCAAGCGACGTCTCTGCGATGTATACACACATATTGTCACGTCCTTCTCCAGAATCAAACGATCTAACAGGCATGCATTTAGTTAATCATTTTATAACTATTCTCTTTGGTTTCACCATTTATATAAAAATTATACTAACAGTTTTATTTAGACATACGATTTTTGGGGAGTTGAGTTGGGATGGAGGATGTCGGTATCAACTGAGCGAGACCGTCAGACTTATCTGAGCACCTGACTAGTCCGAATTGGCCCGAGAAGTAATGTTGCAACTAATGGTCTTTTAGTTCCATATGCATTGGTTGTTCACTCACCAATATTCTGTCCTCAGACGCCACTGTCGCCATCCAGAGTAAACAGATGGCACCAGCAGAGGGTCTTACACTGGTAGTGGGGGTCAGAAATTTAAGTGAGATTAAATTTCCTCGCCCCCAAAAAATAATAAAAAAAGGAATGAGAATGAAACGACCCCTCCTTCTGATTTAAATGCACCGCATTTATTTATTAAACAACAAAAGTAAGGGAATCACACAAAGGCAAATAAGTGAACAGAAAAGGTTGTTTTCTTTGTAAACGGTGAGTGAGGTAATTAAATGCTTTTTATGTAAAGAAGAAAACTTCTTTTTCTCGCTTACTTAGCAGAGAGATATACAAGGGTAAAAAGTGTCCATCAGAGTAACAAGGCCATCTCCACGTGGAGGAATTAATTGTTGGCCGTACACGTGTTTAACGTCCAACGCGGACGGGTCGATGTTAATGTTTACGCCATGGTGGGCAAAAGGTCGACTGACTCGTTTGGGCGCAAAATGCTCTTTTTATAGATCAATACCGCATTAGATTCTGCTTACGTTCTTGAAATTCGCTAAAAAGATTATTTAAAAAAAATTTTTTCATTGGCTGATTGTGTCACGTGATGGTGCTTTCAGCTACGTCCGCCAAAAATATGTTATTTTTAGTTTTGTTATTTTGAGCAAAGTGTTGGTGTATTTGAATTTGTGCCATTGCTGACAGATTATGTTTTTTTCTCAAAATGCCCGGGGAAACATTGCAATGAATAATGCTTCGCTATTTGCGCGCGCGCATGTGTGTGTGCGTGCGTGCGTGCGTGAGTGACTGCACACACCTCTGCAGACGTGCAAGGGCGAATTCTACGGCCTTAGTTGATAGAACGAATATTGTTATAACAGTATTGTTCAATGCTTTTGTATCGGTTTCTTTTTTTCCGACAAATGTCGTAATCATTAGTAAGTTATTTGCCTTTAGTTTTTCGATTTCCTATTGCTCATCTCATAAATTTTGAATCTTCGTCGATACTGACATATTCTTTAAAAAGGGATACTCTAGAAGTATAAGCCATGTTTAGTTTCTGAATAGTTTCCGATGGTTCGTTGTTCTACACAAGTCTTGAGAGGTTACTGGTTTGCAGTAGACAGAACAGTTGCCTATGGTCCGTTGTTCTACACGTACTGGCAGTTTACTGGTTTGCAGTAGACAGTTCTCGAGTTGGAATCCACAGAGCAAAAGATTCTTCAGTGTCGAGACGAAAAAAACATATGCGAAATTGCAACAGAAAGGTTTAATGTTTATGGAGCAATTCTGGTTACTGATTGGTTGGTAGCAGAACGTGAATTAATTTGATTCGTCAGTTGCTAGCAGCATCGTTTATAAATAGAATCTCCCGACTGTGCAGAATCATACCCCATTACACGACTTTAGTTGGTATACGTTTTTATTGCGCTTTTCTCTTATTATTATCGTTATTATTATTGTTGTTATTATTATCGTTATTATTATCATTATTTTTATTGGTATTGTTGTTATCCTTTCTTGTTAAATTTGTTATTCCTTTCTCTCTTCTTCCCCCCGTCGCTACTTATTTAGTGCTGGATTTTTCCCGTTTTTTTTTCTTGTCACCCGTTGACTATGGCATCCGCCAGCTGTGCACCGTCAGATTCTACCAAGGAGAAGACTGATACCGACAATGAAGTCTGGAAGAAGCCCCCTGCACTCAAGATCGACTTGGAAACCTTCCTCACCGAAGCCAAAAAATGCGTCGAGCACGTTACTGTATATGCAGATCCGGAAGGAAGATTGCATGTACTGGATGTTAGCATAAAGAATGTGGCATTTCGTTTTATTGGGGTTTATGCGCCCAATAACCGTACTGAGCTAGTTTCCTTTTTTCAGCGAATTGATACCCTTCATGAATTCGTCTCGTCGGTTAGTTTTAGAGGGAGACTGGAACGCGGTCCTGGATCCCGATTTAGATCGCGGGTTTAATACCATGAGGGTTACTAACCAGATCCGGGATGCTAAGTCGTTTCGAGATTTTATCGACAAGTTTGATCTTGTCGATAAATTTCGAAACGAAAAGTCCGGGGATTTAGTATGGACTTGGACAGGTAGACGCGGCTCCGATCCGGCGCAACTTTCGAGCAACATCGATCGGTTCTTAATTAGGAGAGTCGACCTAGGGCTTTTAGACTGTCCACGTTTTCATAATATAGCTTATTTAGACCATAGGCTTGTCCGGGTTCGAATAAACTTAGATAGTGTTAAGCCTAGGATTGCTAGTTACTGGAAGTTCAATACGTCGTTGTTCGACGTGAAGGATTTCCGGGAACAGCTTCTACTAACCATACAGAGCGAACTGACGGGGGCTATTATTGGGAATAAGTGATGGGGTAACCTAAAAAAGTTATTAGGTGCTTCGCTGCTGATTTTAGTCGCCGGCTCAACCTTAGTTCTAGAGCAGTGAAAGCGACATTAGACGATAGATTATAAAGGGCGATGGAGGAGGGGGATAGTGCTAGTTATACTATAGTTAAGGCTGAACTGGACTCCTTGGATAACAGGGAGGACCGGGGATTACTAGTTAGGGCTAGGTTAAAAAGAGCGCCGAAGGAGGCAAAAAATATGGCCGCGTCATTGTGTGCAGAGGAGTTTCAACGTTCTGCAGATTGACACATCGCCAGTGTCACATTGCCGGACGGACGAACCGTAGCTTCAAACGACGGAATCTTGGAGGGTTTTCGAACTCATTTTCAGGAACTTTTTACCAAGGAGCCCGGTCTGAATATTGAACAGTTTGACACATATTTAGCCGACTTTTCTCACCTTGAGGTGACCGAAGCGGCTAGGGTTGAAAGTAGAATAAAAGAGGAAGAATTCCTTGAGACCTTGAAGCAGACAGGACCCCTGCGATTGATGGTCTGCCCTACGAGGTGTATTTGAGGCTGTCGCCCATTTTTATCCCTTTGCTGGCCGTACATTTTAACTCCTGGTTTAGGAACGGGTGCATACCTCAGTATTTTACCAGAGGGATCATTAAATTGCTACGCAAAGATAAAAATGGTGTGGATGGGATAGGTAATTTCCGGCCATTAACGATGTTAAACAAAGTTAAAGATTTTGGCCAAGATCTTAGCAAATCGTCTGCAGGTTGTCTTGCACCGTCTAATAAGTTCCGAACATACTTGTTCTGTTAAGGACCGGACGATTAAAGATAATTTGAAAACGTTACGCTTGATCATAGAAAAAGTCGACACAGAAGCCTCGCTGATCAATTTCTGTTCTCGCTGATCAATTTCTGTTCTCGCTGATCAATTTCTGTTCTTCGCTCGGCTGGGTTTCTTCCCCAGTTTGGTTCTTGTATTCGCCTCTTGTATGCCAACCCCGGTGCTATGGTGGAAGTGAATGTGGTGAGGTCGAAGCCCTCCATGCTAATAAGATCCATCTGTCAAGGTTGTCCGTTATCACCCATGTTATATGTGCTTGCGCTTGAGCCATATTTGCGCCAGCTTCGGGTGAATCCGGTCCTTCGCGAGATTACTTTGCCAGGTGGCTCTACCCCGGTAAAGTATACCGCCTACGCCGACGACGTGACTGTGTTTTTAACGAGCAGCGCCGAGATTAGAGTCGTCGGCATAGAAACAAGTCGGTATGCAAAGGTCACAGGGGACATAATCAACTACGTTAAGTCTATTGCCTTACGTACTGGTGCCTGGAGGGCTATGCCCCTTCAGGGACCCTTTGGCTGAACTGATGGGCCCTCCAACCTACTCGACGTCTAGTTTGGCCCCAACCTCCAGTTGGAGAAAAATTGGTCGGAGGTATTGGAAGCGGTCAAGGTCACATCTTATTCGTGGGCCTTGAGAAACCTGTCATTGAAGGGTCGAGCGGAGGTATGTAATTCTACCCCCTCATTATATACCGTCTATCAGTACTCCCACTCCCGGAGGCCTCACTAGTTGATCTGGTGCGTACTCTTTTCGCGTTCTTATGGCGCGGAAAGCAAGCCATGGTTAGAGCGGAGGTCTGTTACCTGCATCCGTATGAAGGCAGTCTGGGTATGCCTAGTGTGGAAATTCGTAGACACACTCTTAGGCTGATATATCTGGACGGAATGTGTACACCTAGTGAGGGAAACGGATGGAAGACACTAAGAAAACCTTTCAGGCTTTAGAAAGTGTGCATTCGGCTGAGGGGGAGGCACGCAAGTAGCCCGAAACGAGTGCCCTTTCTATCGCGAGTGTCGGCAGGCCTTGAGATTCCTTCTAGGGGTGAAAGAAGGCCTCTCTGACACCCAGCTGTTATCTCGTAAGGCACTATAGCGGGCTTTAGTGAGGAGATCTGTTCGAGACGAAAAGATTGAGGAGTTCGGTTTTAGGAAGGAGGAGAGCCGCTTGATATGGCCTTGGGCGCCTGGGTCGAGCTGCTTCGATAATTATGTAGCAGAAGTAGCAATAACTAAAATGAGGGGAAAAAGAACTTACCTCGGGTACGTCTGTTGTGTCACCGGTTGGGGGGAAAAGAGAATTCCAAGATGGCGTCCGGGGTTTTTTATTAGCGTTTACCCCATGCAACTCTCGGAAAATCACGTTTCTTTCTCATGTGATTATGCAAATGGATAATTCCCGGCCACTATAAAAGCAGGAGGCTAGAGACGAGTCGGCAGTGTCCTGCAAATTGTGTGTGTGGGTGTTTCTGGCGATTGTAGTGTCTTCTTTTACCACGGTTATCACGGACAGGACTTCCCTCTCTTCTGGAGGTGGGCGATATTGACTATTTTGAAGTTGTACTGTTGCTGACAGAACATTTATTTTTTTTTTGCCTACTACATTTTTGTTTCAAGCTATTTCGGCCCGAATATGGCGAAGGTGCGGATAAGCAGTGATATTATCAAGCCGTTCTCTGGCGAGGGAGACGTTGTAGCGTGGCTTAAAAAAGTGAGACTTGTCGCACAACTTCAGCAGGTGGATGAGGTAGCGAGTCTGCTACCTTTATACCTAGAAGGCGATGCGCTGGCCCTCTACATGGAAATGGAGGAGGACGATCAAAAGAAAATAGACCAGATTGAGGCTCGATTAAAGGAGGTATTTACTGATGACGCGTTTGCTGCATATAGAAAAATAACTATGGTTAGATGGGCTGGTGAACGTGTGGATGTGTACGCCAACAAAATCAGGCAGTTGGTTGGATTGGCCGGATTCACAGGAGAAAGCTTAGAGAGACTCACAAAATTAATTTTTGTCACTGGATTCCCTGACACCATCTCAATTGCTCTTCAACAGGTGCCGAACATCAAAGCCCTGACCATGGGGGAGCTAATGTCGAGAGCGAGAATTTTGACGACGACTGGCGAACAAAATCAGGATGTGGTTGCGGCCACACGCTCACCCAACAACAGGGCCCAGAATAATCCTGTTAACGTGACCTGTTTCAAATGCAATGTTAAAGGCCACCTTGCAAGGGACTGTCGAAAACGTGGAACACGGTGTTACCGTTGCGGTGAGAGTGGACACTGGGCTCGGAACTGCTCGGGAAACGAGCAAGGGGAGGACGCATAAGCGCCAGTCTCCTTCCCAACCAAGATGTGAACACGACGCTCCCGGTGATAAGCATCCATGTTGACGGGACGCGATGTTTGGCGCTTATTGATACAGGATGCTCCAGGACAATTTTACATGCAGACCGGTGCCGGTCTTGGAGAAAAACAAACGTAAATGTCAACACAATTGGTGGAATGTCCCATGCGTGCTGCGGTGTTGGAACGGTCTCTGTATCCACTGATGAAGGTGTGTCTGCCAGAGTCGATGTGTTGGTGGTGCATGGCAAGCCACTGGGATTTGACTTGCTTCTAGGGATCGACGCCATAAAAGCTCTAGGAGGTGTCGTTGTCAAGCCTACAGGATCAGTGCGGCTGGGCGCCAGGAAAAGTATTAAATGCGCAGCCATTTCTATCGATGAACCAGATTTCACTGCTACCTTTGACCATCAAAACCGAACGTGGACCGCATCGTGGAAATGGTCTGTGGACCACCCCCCTTGAAAGGCTGCATAATCGAGTGTCAGAGTACCCAGTGCCAGCAGAAATTCGTGAAGAATACACGCAGGAGCTCCACACCTGGATAGATAATGGTTGGCTCGTGCCATACCCAGAGGATAAATTGGGACCCCCAAAGGTCTAATTCCCCTGATGGCTGTGATACAGCAGAACAAAGCCAAAGTGCGCCCGGTGATGGACTACCGGGAGCTAAATCATTACGTAGACGCATTTACGGCCAACGCAGATGTTTGTGCGGCTAAGTTGCGTGAGTGGAGACAAAAAGGTGCTAACGTGTCTCTACTGGACCTCAGAAGACATTTTTGTCAATGAAGACGTGGTGCCCGCGACCTGTGTGAGAGAACACCTCGCGCAGTTCGGGTTGGAGTGCAAGAACCCGGAGCAGTTGAAGGACGGTGCACGGGTGCTGGGATTGGCAGTCAGGATGGAACGCAATGAACTGCGGTGGAAGCGAGGAAATGCAATTCCGGAGGCTCCCAGTATTGTTACGCGACGAACAATCTTTTCCCTGTGTGGTCGACTTGTCGGGTACTTTCCGGTGTGCGGTTGGCTTCGTTTGGCTTGCGGAATACTCAGAAGGAGAGTAAGTTCGGTAACGAAGGGCTGGGATGATGAAGCAAGGGACGCCGTACTACATCGTATGATGTTCGAAACCTTAAAATCTGCGCAGCAGAACAATCCGGCACAGGGAAATTGGTGTGTGGACGGCAAAGAGCTGAATGTATGGGTCGATGCTAGCTCCCTAGCAATTGGGGCAGCCTTGGAGATGTGTGAAACTGTGTTGGAAGATGCATGTTGGCTGCGACCTGAAGATGACTCTCAACATATCAACTTGGCTGAACTGGATGCCGTATTGAAAGGCATCAATTTGGCTCTCCAGTGGCAGAGCAAGGTGCTACACATAAAGACAGATTCTGTTTGCGTATACCATTGGGTCTCGGACACGCTAACTGGAAAGGCGCGAGTACGCACCAAAGCAGCAAGCGAGATGCTTATTAGGAGGCGATTAAGCACTCTTAAGGAGCTCGTGAAAGAGTACGGGCTGACAGTGGATGTGACGCTGGTTCCATCAGCACGAAACATTGCTGACCGACTGACACGAGTGCCACAGCGGTGGTTTGAAGCAATGAAAAAGAAAAACGGTCTTGACCCAGTGATAGGCGCGGTCCACACAGACGAGCTGGATGAGAGTCAAATCATGGCTATTCACAAAGATAGTGGACATCCGGGGGTGCGACGCACTACCTACTTTGTCAGGAGAAGATGTCCAACCACGACAAAAGCAACTGTCAGAACGGTCATACAGAAATGCGAGGAATGTCAGTCCATTGACCCAGCGCCAGTCAGGTGGGAAAAGGGAAAGCTGGAAGTTAACGAGAATTGGCAGAGAATTGGAATGGATATCACGCATTATGGCACCTTCCATTTTTTAACTTTAACAGACTGTGGTCCATCGCGTTTCTCCATTTGGAGGAAATTTGCAAGGCAGGACTCGGCAAGCGTGATTCATCAGTTGGAGGCAGTGTTCCTCTAGCGTGGCGCGCCGCATGAACTCCTTTTAGACAATGACACAGCTTTCTGCAGCAATATGTTCCAAGCATTTGCATGTAAATGGGGAGTTCACTTGCGATTCCGTTGTGCATACGCTCCAGCCGGGAATGGCATAGCGGAGCGTACGTAGGCTAGAGACGAGTCGGCAGTGTCCTGCAAATTGTGTGTGTGGGTGTTTCTAGCGATTGGAGTGTGTCTTCTTTTACCACGGTTATCACGGACAGGAATTCCCTCTCTTCTGGAGGTGGGCGATATTGACTATTTTGAAGTTGTACTGTTGCTGACAGAACATTTTTTTTTTTGCCTACTACATTTTTGTTTCAAATTACAAGGCATCACTCAGCTGACGGGTAATTCAGAATGCTTCCTAGGTCAGTAAAAGACTCTACGCAGCGAGTTTTACTGAGACACCTAATTGTGTCCGATGTCGAGATTGGGAGGAAGATCTTGATCATGCTTTCTTCCACTGCGCTATCTTTCGACCGTTGTGTGAGTTAGTTGAAGGCTTCACGGTTCGCATGTTGAATGGACAGTTTTTTTGTACTGGATTCGGTTTCCCCGTGTTGCAACTGGACACCGACCATGAAGAAAGAAGAATGCTATTTTTTTCTGTGTTTGCTAGCAGTTATGAGACGCGTGATTTGGACGACGCGACAGAAGGAGGTTTACAGAGATGAGACCTTCCCTGCTCCCCAGCTTGTTCTCATTTTCAAATATCGACTGAAAATGCGAATTAAACTGGAGAAAGTGAAGCTCACTCCGGCAAATTTCAACGACAGGTTGGTGAAAGTTTCGCGACTGTGTAGAGTGAATGGAGCTAGTCTTGAGTTCCTTTTTGATTTTTCTTAGGATTTTAGAACATTGGAAAACAAACATAGACATTCATCGGACCACCTAGAATAGGCTAGTAAGGTATTTTTGGTTGATTTTTAACTTAGTATTCATGTTGTCATCGTCCCAATCCCTTTTTAATTCGTCCCTGTCCCATCCACCCGGTTCATTTTTTCTTTTTTCCCCTCTTTTTGGTTCGATAATCCCCACTCCTGGCTCTATTAGGTGACAGATAAACTGTTTTGTCAGTGCTGTAGGCCCATTTTGTGGTATTTATTTAATAAAGTCAGTTTTCGGGAGACCTACATCTTTTCGACCGACAAAATTTTCTACCTGCCACATTTATTAGTGAGGGGGCTCTTTTACTAACCAACATTTTTAATTGTAAATTTTTCATTCATTTTTGTAAATAAGATTTTTATCCTAAACCCCCCACATCATGTGCATATTTATATTTTCGGGTTTTAATTAGGATGTCCACAGAGTGATTCTGGTATGTTGGTGAAAGACTCTAGTTAAGTTAACGTTATGTTAGTTAGGTCCACATAAACCTCCCACCCCCTTTTTGGCCTTGTGCCACATTTTATTGTAAATTTTTATTCAATAAAATAAATATTTACCCCATTACACAACAAATATTGTAACAGATACAATTAACAAGGTGATAATTGATGTAGAAAAATAGTCACCGTGATATTATTATGAACATAAAAAGAGGGGTTAATGTCATAGACGGTACAAGAGGGCAGGTCTGAGTAGGGAATCACCAAAGTCTGAAGCAATATCAATGTTGACTGCAGTGCTATTGATTATATACTAATCGATTTGAAAGTTCACATATTAAAGGTTGTTAAAGGTATTCTATTACAAGACTATATAGAATGTGACACATGTAAGATAAAAAAAACATGTCGGCATTGTTCATTAAGGGCTTA